>NC_080385.1:149609836-149761929 GCF_014773155.1 Arachis stenosperma
ATTCTCCTTGGAATTTCTTCATTGATGCCGAACTTGGAAGAACTTCAAGTTCGGTGTGGAGGAGGCAGCACACCATTCCTTTGGCTTTCTTGTTGTGGCGCCAAACTTGGGGAATCCAAGTTGGCGTTGATGAAGCCTTGTTTCTTCACTATCTCCATTCTCTATCCTTGACTTCAAACTCCGTGAAATTTGTCCAAAATACTACCTAAAATAAACATAATTGCACACAACTCAAAGTAAATTTATAGTGGCTAAAATATATTAATCTTGATTAACTTAGCAATTCAAGTGCAAATTCACTAGGAAAAGATAGAGAATGCTCACGCATTAGTTACTTCCTGAGGCCCACTGAAAAGCAGAAATCTCATCTCCACCCACTCCACATTACTACTCTGAGTGGGATTAAGGTAAATAAAGTGCTGATTGATGGTGGAATAGCAATAAGTCTCTTACCAGAAAAGATGCTGATGAAAGTTGGGAAGTATCTTGATGACCTGGTCCCCACTAACATTGCTGTAACAGACTTTAGTGGTTCTTTGACTCCAGCAAAAGGTCTTGTTACTTTGGGGTGAAGGTTACATCATCCGAACAAAATACTGTGTTCATGGTGCCATCAAAAGCAAGTTACAATGCTTTATTGTGGCGAGATTGGATCTATGTTGGAGTTGTACCTTCTACTGTGCATCAAGTGTCCTTCTTTCGACTGAGGATGGAAAGCCTGAAGTCATTAAAGCAGATTTGAATCTTTATGTTGAATAGATACATGTTGATTTCAAGGTGTATAGCCCTAAGTGAAACCTTGAATGTTGATAGGATGTTGAACTCTTATAATTGCAAAGGTTGTTATTTGTCCTCAAAAGGTCTAACGGTGAAGTTGCGCTACTCCCATTGAATGTGAGCCCGACTGGCTGGACTATTTATCTTAAAGGTTTGATGAAGGATTGCTCCATGGACCAGTTTCAGGATATGTCAGACTACCTGTAACTTTACATAATTATTATTTAAGTAATTCTCTTTTCTGTAGGAAATAAAGTGTTCTTCTGATGAAGTGGAATCATATAGGAATACAAGTTCTTTTACTAGGAGTAACAACTCGATGTCATCGATCGAGTTTAGTCATGGTCTTAGTTTTTCTTCTTTGTGTAATACAAATGATATTGTATGTCAAACTGCTGGTTTAATATCAGAAGCTCATTGTGTTGAAAATAAAGTTGATATTAATTCAGCAAGTGATCAAGTTCATTTATTCCTAATGAATCCATTGATTTCTCTTTTGATTGCATCTATTTAGAATTTTTGGGTTTTGAAAAATATTCAGTAAGAGATGATGATCATTTCAAGGGGTTTGAATCTCAAGATCCATTAGAAGAAATTAATTTAGGATCTGTTGAGGATGTTCGAATTACTTATATTTGCAAAGGTCTTGTAGATCCTTTTCGAACTGAACTTTTCATCTTTACATTAATTTAAAGATTATTTTTCTTGGATTATCATGAGATGCCTGGTCTTGATCATTCTCTTGTAGAACATCGATTAGTATTGAAACCAAATGCTCGACCTGAAGCAAACTCCTTGACGTTTTGCTCTAGAAATCATCAAAAGATTAAGGAAGAAATAGACGGTTAATTAAAGCAAGTTCATTCGAACTGCACGTTATGTCAAATGGGTTTCGAATATTGTGCATGTAATGAAGAAATGGAAAGCTAAGAGTATGTATTGATTTTCGAGATTTGAATAATGCTAGCCCAACGGATGAGTAATTTATGCCAATTGCAGATATGTTGATCAATTCTGCAGCAGGGAACGAAATTTTAAGTTTTATGGACGTTATTCAGGATACCCAAATTTTCATTGCAGAAGATGATGTGTCCAAAATTGCCTTTCGTTGTCCTGGGGCGTTAGCCACTTATGAATGGGTAGTTATGCCCTTTGGTTGAAAAATGCTGGTGCAACTTACCAGCGAGCAATGAATGCTATATTTCATGAATTTATTGGAAAATTTCTGGAGGTATATATCGATGACGTTATGGTCAAATCGATTTCGGTGATCAATACATTGATCACCTAAGGAAAGCATTTGTTACCATGAGGAAGAAGGGATTAAAAATGAATCATTTGAAATGTGCTTTTGGTGTATCGGCTGGAAATTTTCTAAATTTGTTGTTCATAAGAAGGAATTGCAATCAATAAAAGCAAGGCTAATACGATACTAGCATTGTCTGCGCCTAAATTGGAGAAAGAAGTGCAATCTTTCCTAGGAAAAGTGAATTACCTCAGAAGGTTCATTTCGAATCTTTCTGATTGAACTCGAGTGTTTGCACCTTTAGTGAAATTAAAGACTGACTCATATTTGAATGGACAAATGAGCATCGACTAGCATTCGATTTTATTAAGGCTTATTTATCCAAGGTTCCGATTATGGCGAGCGTTCGCCCACATGAGCCCTTAAAATTATACATTGCAGCATCTATAAACACAATTTGGTGTATGTTAGCCCAAGATGATGAGAATGGCATGAACGGGCTATTTATTACCTTAGTCGAGTTCTAACTGATATCGAGACAAGGTATTCTCCGATAGAAAGATTGTGTTTGTTTTTATACTATGCATGTATGAAATTAAAATGCTATATGGTGGCTAAATCAGTGAAGGTTATAGCACAAACTGATATCATCAAATATATGTTGAGTTTTCCGATGTTACGAGGGCGTTTAGGGAAATGGATGCTGGCTTTGACAGAATTTTATTTACAGTATATCCTGGCCAAGGCTGTAAAGGTCAGGTCATTGCAGATTTTCTTGTTGACAATTCGAATCATCTGAATGACCAGGGGGCAAATATAATTGATATTGAAGTCGATTATTGGTTATATTTTGATGGATCGAAGCACAAGATGGTGCAGGAGTAGGAATTCTTATTATTTCACCAGAAGGGATTCCATCGCTATTTTTATTCGAGTTAAAATATCCTTGCTCGAATAATATGGCAGAGTATGAAGCTTTAATTTTGGGCCTTAAAATATGATTGATAAAGGGGCTTTGGAAGTTCAATCCAAGGGGATTCTCAATTAGTCCTAAAGCAGTTATCGAAAGAGTTTAATGCAATAATGAGAAGTTACAGAAATATTTAGCAATGGCTTGAGAGTTGTTAACTTTTTTTTCGAAAAGTTTCTTTGGTTCACATCCCAAGGATTCACAATGAATGCTAATGAGTTAGCCCAAATTGCTTCAAGATATAGAATCGGCCTAGAAACTCTAAAAAAGTTGTCTAGTATCCATCAAATATTAGTGCCTGCGGATGAAAGGGAAGCTTTATGTATAGGCGAATGGGAAGATGGTGATTAGAGAAAGCCTATTGCTGAGTATTTAAAGAATCCCAGTATCCCAGTCGATAGAAAGGTAAAGTTGCAAGTAGTAAATTTTTCTTAATGGCTGGCGAGTTGTATAAAAAATGAATCGATGGAAGTTTGTCGAGATGTTTAGGCCGAGATGATCAAAATATTGCTTTGGGTGAAGTCTATAAAGGGATATGTGGTGCCCATCAGGCTGGTTAGAAGATGAAATGGGTGTTATATTGCAATCATGTGCATTGGCTAACTATAATCGAAGATTGTATTAATATGCAAAGGTGTGTCAGGAGTGTCAAAAGCATGGTTCGATACAACAAATCCCAGCATCTGAGTTTCATTCGATTATAAAACCATGGCCATTTAGAGGTTGGGCTTTGGATCTAATTAGTTTGATTCACCTTCCTTCATCGAAACATCAAAAATTTATCTTGGTTGCAATTGATTATTTCACAAAGTGGGTTGAAGCAGTGCCTCTTATAGAAGTTGGTCAAAATAAATAATCGATTTTATTGAGGAACATATAATCCATCGATTGGATTCCTCAGACATTGAGTACAGATCAAGGGACTATGTTTACTGGTCAGCGAATTAAAAATTTTGCAGCTTTGAGGAATATCAATATGGTTACCTCAACTCCTTATTACGCACAAGCCAATGGACAAAGTTAAGGCAGCAAATAAAATTTTGATAGGTTTGATTAAAAAATAAATCGGAAGCAGACCTCGAACTTGGCATGAAACGTTAAGTCAAGTATTATGGGCTTATCGAAATTTACCAAGAGGGTCGACAGGAACGTTGCCTTATAAATTAGTTTATGGCCATGATGTTGTGCTCCCGTTGGAAATCAATTTGAATACTTTGAGGATATCAAAACAGAACGATTTGCCAGTTGATGATTACTAGAATGTAATGTTTGATAAATTGAATGAATTAGATTTAGAACGAATAGTGGCACTTGAAAATATGATTCGACAAAAGAAAGTGTTGCTCAAAATTATAGTCGTCGGATAAAGGAGAAGCGTTTCAGTATAGGTGAGTTGGTTTTGAAAGTTATTTTGCCAATGGAGAAGAAATCGAAAATCTTGGCAAATGATCCCATACTTGGGAAGGCCCTTTCCAAGTGATAGGATTGTAGTCGGGAAATGCATATCGAATCAAGGATATTGAATTGGAAACGTGTCGAACGGGTCAGTATTAATGGGGAAGTTAAATCGTAATTATTAGTGATTCAGGAGACTAAAATTTGAATTTGGATTAAGTGTTTCATCTTCTAAAATTGATTTCGAAAACAAACACATTAATCAAAGGGGCAATTTGTTAGTCGAAAAATATTTTCAACTGGGATGAGCTAATTTGAAGTATTAAAGAAATAATTGAGATAGAGGCAGGTACCGAAGAAGTGCATGAGCAGGCATTAATTGGGAGTTACTCGTCACAGACTTATTTGGGCACCTTATTAAATCGAGCGGGCTTAATCGAACAGGTATTCAGAACCCCACAATGCCACTCCCCAGTTACTATATAACAATGTGATAACTAGTGTTATTATCATCATTCATTGAACGTATTTAATAAAAAAAAATCTCCTAAGCCATGGCTATCTCTTACTCAAATCATCCAAACCCAAAACCATTTTTGTGTTGTTCTAGTCATTTTCTTTCTCTTCCTTGCAAGTAATAACAAGATGAACGCAACAAAAGTAATTTCCTTCAACTTCACCAAGTTCTCCAATAACAACCCTAGCATAACTCTCCAAGGCAGTTCGAGATTCTAGGAAACGGGGTTTGGCTATAACAAGTCGTGAAAACCCGTTTCAAACACCGGTCGTGTTTTGTGTGCTATGCCGGTGACTATTTGGGACAAAGCCACGGGAACATTGCTAGCTTTGTCACTTCTTTTCCTTTGTTGCTGAAGATGTCGAAGGTTACAACCCGGCTGATGAGATTATCTTCTTTGTTAGAAAGGATAAGAAAGCAGTAGAGAAAATGATTATATATATTCAAATCGTATAAAATAATACATATAGAAGGGTATTTATAGGGTCTAAAAGAATCGAATAATAAAAACGTAATATCCTATATGATAAATATTCAGATATGCTAAATTCTAATGAATGTAATTGTAATACCCTAATTACCCTAAGTCTTACCTCATGCCGTAAAGCAATGGTTAATCAAAGATTACAACAATTCTAAAGCTTATACAATAATATATATAGAAGGAAATAATAATTCTAGAAGCTCGATGAAGAAATAAGCTCAAAAACATGGTTACAAAAGCGCAATATGTTCATACGAAGCTACAAACTTAAGGCACAAGATAAATATAAGATAACAAAATATAAGTATATATAAGAGAATATAATAGTCATAAACTAGCCTCAGCCTTCGGAGTTTAGGCTGACTAGTTATATACAGACATACAGAGTTTTGAAAATTAAAGCAGCTTATACAATATCTCTCTCAAGGTTAGCCTCTAAGGCAAAATATAAATACAAAAGTGAGAGAATCTAAGCAAATCAAAAGTCTCCAAAAGATAATCAAGATCCTCCGCTCTGTCACTATCACGTAACTCACCGAGGTGGGTTACGACCTGTATCTGAAAAATAACAACAAAGTATAGAATGAGAACCGGAGGTTCATAGTATGGTAACAGTGCCCAATAATGTAAGATATAAGACTCCGGGACGCTAGAGGCAATCCTAGAGCTTCTTAGAAATCATGAGATTCAACTTAAAGCATACTAAAATTAAAACCATTACTTTAAAAATCATAATGAAATAGGAAAATCTAACTTAGTGGATTTCTAATCTACCAATTCTCTACTGTCCCACAGCTTTTGCCAGCCTAACAGCCATGCAATTACATCGCCACCGCCTTCCGAATCTCCTCAATTCCAGTAGAAAATACAAGTAATAACAATGCAAGTAAAGCACAAGTATAGCATGTATATCAAGAAATTCAAGAAGCAAATAATCATGTTATACGATTAGACAAGCAATTCAAGTCAGCAAAGCAAGCAAACAAATAGAAGATGCACATAATGAATGCCTGTCCTATTTGGTTGTGATATCACATTGTCGGTTCAACTGCCAACTCGACACATTCCCATGGGAATGTTGCCTTTCGGTCACGAATAAATAAGAACCCCTAGGGATATCGTGCCTGGCACACTCTTGTGATTCCAAAAATGCGAGCGAGATACTCTGTCACAGACCTCACATCTCAACGTAAGCGGGATGAACCAACGTCCTTACGCCTTCGCCACGACCTCGACAAGCGGGATTAACCAACCATCCTTGCCAGGCACATAACGTCTCAACAATCTCAGTATTAAACAGTATATTTATATTCCTCAGTGATCACTTTCAATATTCATAAATTCATCATCATTCTTCGAGTCACAGACTCGTCACAATATTATCAATTCACATTCCTGCAGCTCATCATAGTCATCATCCACAGTACTCTTTCAACCCACACAACTATTTCATCCTTAGTACTCCGAATACTTATTAAGTCTCCGTCTTCTAAATTTATAATAAATTTTACTAAAATAGGTCACTAACTCATCTTTAATACCAAATAACTAGGTTATCAAATTTCCAAAATTCACAATCAATACCAAATATCCTATAACCATAACAATTTCAATGGATATGAATGATATTCAAATATCTTCCAATTCATTCGATAACCTACCAACATGCCATTTCACCAATTTCATCCAATAATCTTTATTTTCCTTCCTCAAATTCTCAGTTATTACATTCAAAACATCATTTCCCTAAACTCAACACATCAACATCAATAAGCCTCACAACTCTTTATCAACACTCAAAATCATCATTTTCAACTTTCATTTCAATAACCAACAACAATCTCAAAGTTCAACATCATAATTCATCAAAATCAACAATGCCATCATACTGATCAAATTCAACAATCAATTCAATCCTATCTTAAGGTCCACTAGTCTAAGTATCCAAAAATATATATACATAGAAAAAATTGAAACCATACCTTGGCCGATTCCCAATATGCACAAAACCCAAATTTGAGTCCAAACCAAGCTTCCAACCAAAATCAAGTCAACAATCCCAATCCAAATGCTTCCAAATATCCAAGGCAACTCCAATAATCACCAATGCTCAAACTTATCCACTAAAATTTGGGATAGAATCCAACAATCCTTCACTAATAGTTAGTACCTAAACAATCAAAATACAAAATTTCACTCAAAACCAAAACTTAAAATTCAAATTTCACAAGGGCAAAAAACTGGACAGAGATTTTCGAGAAGCTCACCATAATACCTAGCTAGAAGTGACGGGTTCGGCGAGAGTTTCGCGTAGCCGCAAATGACACGCGAATCGGAGCTCCGTAGCTCAAGTTATGGCCAATTGAAGAGAGGAGTGAATAGTGTTTCTTCTCCTTTCTCTCTCTCAATTCCCAACTGTGTGTGTTTGTGTTTCGTGAAATGAATGAGTTGAATGCTCACTAAAGAGGGGTTTTATGTTGGGCTTGGGCTCGGTCCAATTCGTTAGCGTTTTTTGCCCGTTTTGTCTAACTTTGGGCCAACCTTTAAAATTAGCCCAGTTTTAACTCTAATTATTTTCTTAAGCTTTTCTACTATTTTTATCATTCTCACACAGTACTAGACAGATTTAAGCTAGTACTGCCGGTTAATTTACTGGTACGTGGTTTTACGCAATTTTTCGCAAAAAAATTATATTTCCAACTCAGAAAAAATCTACTGAGTCTAAAAATCATATTTATATTTCTAATTAACATTCTAAATTTTTGGAACCTATTTGGGCAATTTTAATTATTTAATTAAACGGTTAATTAATCGCAGTTCTTACACTAATTGATCCTAATATATTCTAACATCTCCATCAAACTCAAGTGACAACTTGAGTTTGAAACTTATTTAAAACAACAAAATAAGAGAGAAAGAAAACTGTATAAACTGATAGAACCGGTACAAACAGAACTGTCAAAAGGAAGTGCAGACGGAACTACCAAAAGAAAATGCAGAGGGAATTACAGGAAGGAAGCGTAGACGGAATTGCCATAAAAATACAGACAGAACTGCCACAAAGAAATGCATATGGAACTGCCACAAGAAAACGCAGATGAAACTGCCATAAGGAAACATAGACGAAACGCAGACGGAACTGCCACAAGAGAATGCAGATGGAACTACCACGATAGAACACAGACAGAACTGCCACGAAGAAATGCGGACGAAATTGCCGAAAGAGAGCAAAAACTATATGATTTCTCCATGAGAATAGGTAAGCAGCCGATGACAATAGTGTTTGATCAGTCGACTCGAAATATACAAGAAGAAAGAATAGGCTAGTTGGTAAGGTGAAAAAGCATCAAAGAAGTGACAAAACAAGAAAAATGGAATAGAGAAAAAGTGTGAAAAATATGGTGATTTCACCGAAAGAAAAACAACATATCCTTTTCAAGGAGGATGTCATAGCTCTAATACCATAGTAAAAATGGTAAGATAGAGTAGTAGAAAAAAATGATTATGTATATTCAAGTTGTGTAAAATGATACAATATAAAAGGATATTTATAAGTGTTAAGAGAATCGAAATAATAAAGACGTAATATTTAATAATATGCAAATATACTAAATAATTCTAATAAATACTAATTGATCCTAATATATATTCTAACATTCTCTTGCGCCACAAAACACCGAAATTCCCAACAACTCGAGTGGTGGCTGGATTCCTCGGTGTTGTATGCCAGCAGCAACGCTTTTAACCAATTCGTTGGTGTAGAGTTTGACACTTACACCAACGAATGGGATCCAGATTCTGCACATGTTGGAATTGATGATGTCAACTCTTTGATTTCATTGAAGACTGTCAATGGAATCGCGTTAGTGGATCGTTAGTTAGAGTGAGTACAATATATGATTCTTTGTCTAAGACCTTGAGTGTTTCCGTTACTAACAAAAATGGTAGGATTACTACTGTTTCCCAAGTGGTTGATTTGAAAGTTGTGCTGCCGGAGAAGGTTAGGGTTGGGTTATCTGCCACCTCAACAAGCGGTGGTGTAGAGGCACATGATATTTACTCATGGTCTTTCACTTCCAATTTGGAGACAACTACAAGCAGCACAATGAATATTGCAAGATAGCATGATTTGGTCCAATTAATCCTAGTCCTAGCTAGTATATGTTTTCAAATAATTAAGAACATGTCATATTATGACGTGCGGATCTTGATGGATATATGTGTCATATATAAGTATTTTTATCACTATGAACAACTTATACATGGCTATGATGGTTGAAAATTTAAATCAAATGAGCTTATGTCGATATAGACTAGAAATATTAGGTAATTAATTTTTTTTATGTAATTATTTTTACATTTATTTTATATTTGTGTTCTGACTAGTAAATTTTTCATTTTTTCACTAAAATTTGGTTCTAACATTTTTCATATAACACTATCACTACAAAAAAAAAACCGGTTTAAAACGACATTTTTATTAGGGCGATTCTTTGTAAATGCCATAATTTTCTTTATTTTCGGCGGTACATATTGTTGTCGTAACTTTCTTGTTGAATATGGCAGTTTTTGATTTTGGCGGATAGAACCGCCAATATATTCTTTTATTATTTAAAGGAAAACCTCATTTATGCAAACCTAGCTTAGCAAGTAAAGTGCGCAAGAGTGAGTTTTCTCCTCCGGTGATGCCTCTTTAGAGTTCACAGCTTCCATTGATGTGATCTGCGTTCTCACTTTTAGGTTTGTATACAAAATTCTCATTTCTTTTCTTCTTCTCTAGAATGCGTTAATTACCTCTTCTCTCTCTCTCTCTCTCTCTGAGTAATACGTCTTCTCCAAGATTTTTAGATCTGTTGCGACGTACTGCGACTGTAGAAATCACTGGGGGCAATTTTTGGGCTGTTTTAACCCAGTTTTCAGCCTAGAAAACACAGATTAAAGGCTGCAGAGTGGGGGAATTATTCATTCATCATTCACTTCTCATTATTCACAATTTTTAGGTTTTAGATGTAGTTTTCTAGAGAGAGGGCTCTCTCCTCTCTCTTAGATTTTAGGATTAGGATTTCTTCTTCTTCTCAATTCCAGGTTCAATGTTCTTTTAATTTAGTTTCTCTTTTATTTGTTATGAACTCTATGTTAGATTTGATTTCTTTATTTAATGCAATTTGAGGTATTTCATATTTATGATTTTAATTTAGCTTTTTACATTCTTAGCTTGTGTTGAATAATTGGAGACACTTGAGTTATCAAACTCCTTGTTGATTGAAAATTGGAATTCTTTGCTGATTGATTTGAATTCCCCTAACTCTAGTCTTTTCTTAGGAATTGACTAGGACCTGAGGAATCAAATTGATTTATCCACTTAACATACCTTCATAGTTAGAGGTTGACCAAGTGGGAGCAAAAGCCAATTCTCATCACAATTGATAAGGATAACTAGGATAGGACGTCTAGTTCTTATACCTTGCAAGGGTTTTCATGATAATTAATTTACTTCCTTGTCATTTACATTCCTGGTTCAAACCTTTCAAAACCCAAAAAGATACTTTTCTCATAACCAATAATAAGAACACCTCCCTGCAATCCTGAGAGACGACCCGAGGTTTAAATACTTCGGTTATTAATTTTTATTGGGTTTGCTTTAGTGACAAACAAATTTTTGCACAAAATGATTCTTTGTTAGTTTAGACGCTATACTTTCAACGAGAATTTATTTGTGAAATTCTAGATCACGCAAGACTCCGTTCGTCAAAATGGCGCCGTTGCCGGGGAATTACAAACGTGTGCCTTATTATTGGTTATTGTAAATATTTGTTTTTGCTTATTTATTTGTTTTTGTTTTTTAATTTTTATTAGCTATTATGAATTCTCACTCCTGTCGCTATGAGTTTGGTTCCAATGTTGTTGTAGGGAATGGAAGCTATAATGAAAATATGCATCAAGGTTGGAAGAATCAAAGATGGGAGGAGCCACAAGGATTTGATCAACCCTCTTGGCAACAACCCCCTCCAATGCGCTATAACCAACCTCCACCAAATTACTATAGTCAAGAGCCATTCCAGAGTGCGTACTGATGAGCGGATAATTTATACGCTTTTTGGCATTGTTTTTAGGTAGTTTTTTAGTAAGTTCATGCTACTTTTAGGGATGTTTTCATTAGTTTTTATGTTAAATTCACATTTCTGGACTTTACTATGAGTTTGTGTGTTTTTCTGTGATTTCAGGTAAATTCTGACTGAAATTGAGGGATTTGAGCAAAACTCTGAAAAAGGCTGACAAAAGGACTGCTGATGCTGTTGGATTCTGACCTCCCTGCACTCGAAATGGATTTTCTGGAGCTACAGAACTCCAATTGGCGCGCTCTCAACGGCGTTGGAAAGTAGACATCCAGGGCTTTCCAGCAATATATAATAGTCCATACTTTATTCGAAGAATGACGACGTAACTTGGCGTTGAACGCCAAGTACATGCTGCTGTCTGGAGTTAAACGCCAGAAAAACGTCATGATCCGGAGTTGAACGCCCAAAATACGTCATAACTCAAAGTTCAACTCCAAGAGAAGCCTCAGCTCGTGGACAGATCAAGCTCAGCCCAAGCATACACCAAGTGGGCCCCGGAAGTGGATTTATGCATCAATTACTTACTCATGTAAACCCTAGGAGCTAGTTTATTATACATAGGATGATTTACTAATGTATTAGACATCTTTGGTCTCAGTTTTGTTTTATTCTTCATCCTAAGAGACTATTGATCACGTTTAGGGGGCTGGCCATTCGGCCATGCCTGAACCTCTTTCACTTATGTATTTTCAACGGTGGAGTTTCTGCACACCATAGATTAAGGGTGTGGAGCTCTACTGTACCTCAAGTATTAATGAAGTTCTATTTTTTTTTATTCAAATCTCTCTTATTCTTATTCCAAGATATTCATTCGTACCCAAGAACATGATGAATGTGATGAGTTAGATAACCCTCATCATCATTCTCACTTATGAACGCGCGTGATTGACAACCACTTCCGTTCTACATGCAACAGAGCTTGAATGTGTATCTCTTAGATTCCCCAACAGAATCTTCGTGGTATAAGCTAGACAGATGGCGGCATTTATGAGGATCCGGAAAGTCCAACCTTGTCTGTGGTGTTCCGAGTAGGATCCTGGGAATCCGGAAAGTCTCACCTTGTCTGTGGTATTCCGAGTAGGATTCCGGTAATGAATGACTGTGACGTGCTTCAAACTTGCAACCTGCTGGGCGTTAGTGACAGACGCAAAAGAATCAAGGGATTCTATTCCAGTAGGAGCGGGAACCAACCGGTGATTAGCCGTACTGTGACGGAGTGCGTGAGCATTAGTTTTCACTGCGAGGATGGGATGTAGCCATCAACCATGGGTGATGCCTCCAGACGATTTGCCGTGCGACTGACAACCGCATAGGATCATTTTCCCGAGAGGATGAAAGTAGCCACAGCTGATGGTGAACCCCTATACAAAGCTTGCCATGGAAAGGAGTAAGAAGGATTGAGTAGAAGCAATGGGAGAGCAGGCGTCCTTGGGCCATACAGCATCTTCATATACTTAACTGAAATTCCTACCAATGAATCTGCATAAGTATTCTATCCCTTTTATTATTCCTTTTATTTATTATTAATTCCAATAATCACAATTACCCTTTAATCTCCCTAACTGAGACTTACAAGGTGACCATAGCTTGCTTCATACCAACAATCTCTGTGGATTCGACCCTTACTCACGTAAGGTTTATTACTTGGACGACCCAGTACACTTGCTGGTTAGTTGAACGGAGTTGTGAAAATAAACAGTGCCCTAAGAGTAAATTCATACAAGTATAAAGAACATGTGATCACAATTTCGTCCACCAAGTTTTTGGCGCCGTTGCCGGGGATTGTTCGAGTATGGACAACTGACGGTTCATCTTGTTGCTCAGATTAGGTAATTCTCTTTTCAAAATCTTTTTCAAAATTTTTCTTTTAATTTCGTTTTCTTCACATTATTTTCGAAAAAAATTAATAAAAATACAAAAAAATTAAAAAATCATAAAATCCAAAAATATTTTGTGTTTCTTGTTTGAGTCTTGAGTAAATTTTTAAGTTTGGTGTCAAATTGCATGCTTTTAAAATTTTTCTTGCATTTTTTCGAAAATCTCATGCATTCATAATGTTCTTCATGATCTTCAAGTTGTTCTTGATAAGTCCTCTTGTTTGATCTTGATGATTTCTTGCTTTGTGTTGTTTGTTGTTTTTCATGTGCATTTTTGCATTCATATTTTCCAAGCATTAAAAATTTCTAAGTTTGGTGTCTTACATGTTTTCTTTGCATCAAAAATTTTTCAAAATTATGTTCTTGATGTTCATCATGATCTTCATAGTGTTCTTGGTGTTCATCTTGACATTCATAGCATTCTTGCATGCATCTTGTGTCTTGATCCAAAATTTTCATGTTTTGGGTCATTTTTGTGTTTTTCTTTAAAAATTTAAAAATCAAAAAATATCTTTTCCTTATTTTCCTCCAAATTTTCGAAATTTTGGGTTGACTTGGTCAAAAATTTTCAAAATTAGTTGTTTCTTACAAGTCAAGTCAAAATTTCAAATTTTAAAAAATCTTATCTTTTCAAAATCTTTTTCAAAAATCATATCTTTTTCATTTTTTTTATAATTTTCGAAAATTTCAAAAATTATTTTTCAAAATATTTTCAAAATCTTTTTCTTATCTTTTTATCAAATTTTCGAAAATTAAGCTAACAATTAATGTGATTAGTTCAAAATTTGAAATTTGTTACTTTCTTGTTAAGAAAGGTTCAATCTTTAAATTCTAGAATCTTATCTTGTAGTTTCTGTTAGTTAAGTACTTTTTTAAAATTAAATCTTTTCAAATATATCTTTTTATCTTTTATCTTATCTTTTTCAAAAATTTTTATCTTTTTCAAAATTTGATTTCAAAATATCTTATCTAACTTCTTATCTTCTTATCTTTTTAAAATTTTGATTTCAAATCTTTTTCAATCAACTAACTAACTTGTTGTTTGTTTCCTATCTTTTTCAAAACCACCTAACCACTTTTCCCTCTTCTATTTCGAAAATATCTCTCTCTTTTTCAAAAATTCTTTTTAATTAATTAATTGTCTCATGTTTAAATTTTTAATTATAATTTAATTCTAATTTTCGAAAATCACTAACCCTTTTTTTTTTTAAAAAAATTATTTTCGAATTTCTTTTCTCCTCTCTCTCTTCTCATTCTATTTAATTATTTAATTACTAACACTTCTCTTCACCTATCTTCATCCATAAATCCGAATCCATTCTTCATTCTTCTACCCCCTTTCTTTTTCTACTAACATAAAGGAATCTCTATACTGTGATATAGAGGATCCCTTTTTCTTTTCTTGTTTTCTTCTCTTTCATATGAGCAGGAACAAGGATAAAGGCACTCTTGTTGAAATTGATCCAGAACCTGAAAGGACTCTGAAGAGAAAATTAAGAGAAGCTAAATTACAACAATCCAGAAACAACCTTTCAGAAATTTTCGAACAAGAGAAGGAGATGGCCGAAAATAATAATAATAATGCAAGGAGAATGCTTGGTGACTTCACAAAACCAACGTCCAAGTTTGATGGAAGAAGCATCTCCATTCCTGCCATTGGAGCCAATAACTTTGAGCTGAAACCTCAGCTAGTTGCTTTAATGCAACAAAACTGCAAGTTTTATGGACTTCCATCTGAAGATCCTTATCAGTTTTTAACTGAGTTCTTGCAGATCTGTGAGACTGTAAAGACGAATGGAGTTGATTCTGAAGTCTACAGACTCATGCTTTTCCCTTTTGCTGTAAGAGACAGAGCTAGAGTATGGTTGGATTCACAACCCAAGGATAGCCTGGACTCATGGGATAAGCTTGTCACTGCATTCTTGGATAAATTCTTTCCTCCTCAAAAGTTGAGCAAGCTGAGAGTGGATGTTCAAACCTTTAAACAAAAAGATGGTGAATCCCTCTATGAAGCTTGGGAAAGATACAAGCAGCTGACCAAAAGATGTCCATCTGACATGTTTTCAGAATGGACCATATTAGATATATTCTATTATGGTCTCTCTGAATTTTCGAAAATGTCATTGGACCATTCTGCAGGTGGATCTATTCACCTGAAGAAAACGCCTGAAGAGGCTCAAGAACTCATTGACATGGTTGCAAATAACCAGTTCATGTACACCTCTGAGAGGAATTCCGTGAATAATGGGGTACCTCAGAAGAAAGGAGTTCTTGAAATTGATACTCTGAATGCCATATTGGCTCAGAACAAAATGTTAACTCAACAGGTCAACATAATCTCTCAAAATCTGAATGGATTGCAACATGCATCCAACAGTACTAGAGAGGCAGCTTCTGAAGAAGCTTATGATCCTGAAAACCCTGCCATGGCAGAGGTTAATTACTTAGGTGAACCTTATGGAAACACCTATAACTCATCATGGAGAAATCATCCAAATTTCTCATGGAAGGATCAACAAAAACCTCAACAAGGTTTTAACAATGGTGGACGAAACAGGCTGGGCAATAGCAAGCCATATCCATCATCTTCTCAGCAACAGACAGAGAACTCTGAACAAAACAATTCTAATTTAGCCAATATAGTCTCTGATCTGTCAAAGGCCACTTTCAGTTTCATGAATGAAACAAGATCCTCCATTAGAAATTTGGAGGCACAAGTGGGCCAGCTGAGTAAGAAAGTCATTGAAACTCCTCCCAGTATTCTCCCAAGCAATACAGAAGAGAATCCAAAAGGAGAGTGCAAAGCCATTGACATAGTCAATATGGCCGAATGCACAAGGGAGGAGGAGGACGAAAATCCTAGTGAGGAAGACCTCCTGGGACGTCCCTCAATCAAGAAGGAGTTTCCTATTGAGGATCCTGAGGAATCTGAGGCTCATCTAGAGACCATAGAGATTCCTTTAAATCTCCTTCTGCCATTCATGAGCTCTGAAGACTATTCATCCTCTGAAGAGAATGAAGATGTGCCTGGAGAGCAAGTTGCTCAATACTTAGGAGCTATCATGAAGCTGAATGCCAAGCTGTTTGGTAATGAGACTTGGGAAAGTGAACCTCCCTTGCTCATTAGTGAACTAGATACTTGGATTCAGAGAACTCTACCTCAAAAGAAACAAGATCCTGGAAAGTTCTTAATACCTTGCACCATTGGCACCATGAGCTTTGAAAAAGCTCTATGTGACCTGGGGTCAGGGATAAATCTTATGCCACTCTCTGTAATGGAGAAGCTGGGGATCATTGAGGTACAACCTGCCTTGTTCTCATTACAATTGGCAGACAAGTCCATGAGACAAGCTTATGGAATAGTAGAGGACGTGCTAGTAAAGGTTGAAGGCCTTTACATCCCTGCTGATTTCATAATCCTAGACACTAGGAAGGAAGAGGATGAATGCATCATCCTAGGAAGACCTTTCCTAGCCACATCAGGAGCTGTGATAGATGTCAACAGAGGTGAGTTAGTCCTTCAATTGAATGGAGACTACCTTGTGTTTAAAGCACATGGCCATCCCTCTGTGACAAAAGAGAGTAAGCAAGAAGAGCTTCTCTCAGTTCAGAGTCAAGAAGAGCCCACACAGTCAAAATCTAAGTTTGGTGTTGTGAGGCCACAACCAAACTCTAAGTTTGGTGTTCAAACCCCATATCCAAACTCTAAGTTTGGTGTTGGGACTACACACTAAATTGACCTGATCACCATGTGGCTCCATAAGAGCCACTGTCAAGCTATTGACATTAAAGAAGCGCTTGTTGGGAGGCAACCCAATTTTATTTATCTAATTTTATTTTATTTTGTTTCTTTGTTATTTTTGTGTTTAATTAGGTACATGATCATGAGGAGTCACGAAAAAAATCAAAAAAATTAAAAACAGAGTCAAAAACAGAAGAAAAATTTTCACCCTGGAGGTAGCGCAGACTGGCGTTCAACGCCAGTAAGGTGCATCTGGCCGGCGTTCAACGCCAGAACAGAGCACCATTCTGGCGCTGAACGCCCAAAACAAGCAACAACCTGGCGTTAAACGCCAGGTTGGTGCACAGAAAGGACAAACTGGCGCTGAACGCCAGAAACAAGCATGAAACTGGCGTTCAACGCCAGAAACATGCATTACATTGGCGTTGAACGCCCAGAACATGCACCAATGGGCGTTTGAATGCCAGGATGATGCATGAAGGCATGTTACATGCCTATATGGTGAAGGAATGGTATTTGTTTTCACCTCAGGATCTGTGGACCCCACAGGATCCCCACTTCAGGATCTGTGGACCCCACAGGATCCCCACCTAACATATTCCTACCTTACCTCCTAATCCTAGTTTTTGTGAATGTGATTACCCTTTCACATGTCACACTTCCCAACATCTTCTTCATCAATCACCTCAATTCCTCTTCCCAATTACCCATTCACCATTCACATCAACCTCCTCTTCCCCATAAACCCCACCTACCCTCATAAAATTCAAATTCAATTTTCCACCCATTCCCACCCAAAATGGCCGAACACTAACCCTCCCCTCTCACTATAAATACCCTCCCATTCTTCTTCATTTTCACACAACACAAATACCTTCTTCTCCCATATAGCCGAACCCACTTCTCTCCCTCTCTACCATTTTCTCTTCTTCTTCTTCTACTTTTTTTTTCTTTCTTGCTCGAGGACGAGCAAATTTTAAGTTTGGTGTGGTAAAAGCATAAGCTTTTTTTGTTTTTCCATTACCAATGGCACCTAAGGCCGGAGTTTCCTCAAGAAAAGGAAAAGGAAAAGCAAAAGCTTCCACCTCCGAGTCATGGGAGATGGAAAGATTCATCTCCAAGAGCCATCAAGACCACTTCTATGATGTTGTGGCAAAGAAGAAGGTGATCCTTGAGGTCCCTTTCAAGCTCAAGAAAAATGAGTATCCAGAAATCCGACATGAAGTTCAAAGAAGAGGTTGGGAAGTCCTAGCCAACCCCATACAACAAGTTGGAATTTTAATGGTTCAAGAGTTCTATGCCAATGCATGGATCACTAGGAACCATGACCAAAGTATGAACCCAAGCCCAAAGAATTATCTCACAATGGTTAGGGGAAATACTTGGATTTCAGTCCGGAAAATGTGAGGTTGGCGTTTCATTTGCCCATGATGCAAGGTGATGAACACCCCTACACAAGAAGGGTCAACTTTGATCAAAGGTTGGACCAAGTCCTAATGGACATATGTGTGGAAGGCGCCCAATGGAGAATAGACTCCAAAGGCAAGCCAGTCCAACTAAGAAGACTGGACCTCAAGCCTGTAGCTAGAGGATGGTTGGAATTCATCCAAAGATCCATCATCCCTACAAGCAACCGATCTGAAGTTACTGTGGATCGGGCCATCATGGTTCATAGCATCATGATTGGAGAAGAAGTGGAAGTTCATGAAGTCATCTCCAATGAACTCTACAAAATAGCTGACAAGCCTTCACACATGGCACGGCTAGCCTTCCCCCGCCTTATATGCCATCTATGTTACTCAGCTGGAGTTATCATAGATGGAGATGTCTCCATTGAAGAAGACAAGCCTATCACCAAGAAAAGGATGGAGCAAACCAGGGAAGTTCCTCACGGCCATCAAGAAGAACATGAGGAAGTTCATCATCAACAAATGCCTCAAGGAATGCACTTTCCTCCCAACAACTATTGGGAGCAACTTAATACCTCCTTAGAAGATTTGAGCCATAATGTGGAACAATTAAGGGTGGAACATCATGAGCACTCCATCATTCTCCAAGAAATAAGAGAAGATCAAAGAGCAATGAGGGAGGAGCAACAAAGGCAAGGAAGGGACATAGAAGAGTTGAAGAACATCATTGGTCCTTCAAGAAGAAGACGCCACTAAAAGGTGGATTCATTCCTTGTCCTTTATTTCTTTCTGTTTTCGGTTTTTAATTATTGTGTTTATCTATGTTTTGTGTCTTTATTCCATGATCATCAGTATGTAACCATGCCTTAAAGCTATGAATAAAATCCATTACTCCTTCACCTCTCTTAAATGAAAAATGTTTTAATTCAAAAGAACAAGAAGTACATAATTTTCGAAATTATTATTGAATTTAGTTTAATTATATTGATGTGGTGACAATGCTTTTGTTTTCTGAATGAATGATTGAACAGTGCATATGTCTTTTGATCTTGTTGTTTATGAGTGTTAAAATTGTTGGTTCTTGAAAGAATGATGAACAAAGAGAAATGTTATTGATGATCTGAAAATCATGAATTTGATTCTTGAAGCAAGAAAAAGCAGTGAAAAAAAATGGCGAAAATTTTAAAAAGCAAAGGATCCAAGGCTTTGAGCATTAATGGATAGGAGGGCCCAAGGAAAGTAAATCCAGGCCTAAGCGGCTAAATCAAGCTGTCCCTAACCATGTGCTTGTGTCATGAAGGTCCAAGTGAAAAGCTTGAGACTGAATGGTTAAAGTCGTGATCTAAAGCTAAAGAGTGTGCTTAAGAGCTCTGGACACCACTAACTGGGGACTTTAGCAAAGCTAAGTCACAATCTGAAAAGGTTCACCCAGTTATGTGTCTGTGGCATTTATGTATCCGGTGGTAATACTGGAAAACAAAATGCTTAGGGCCACAGCCAAGACTCAAAAAGTAGCCGTGTTCAAGAATCAACATGCTTAACTAGGAAAGTCAATAACACTATCCAAAATTCTAAGTTCCTAGAGATGCCAATCACTCTGAACTTCAAAGGAAAAAAGTGAGATGCCAAAACTGTTCAGAAGCAAAAAGCTACAAGTCCCGCTCATGTAATTAAATTAATATTCATTGATATTTTGGACTTTATAGTATATTCTCTTCTTTTTATCCTATTTGATTTTCAGTTGCTTGGGGACAAGCAACAATTTAAGTTTGGTGTTGTGATGAGCGGATAATTTATACGCTTTTTGGCATTGTTTTTAGGTAGTTTTTAGTAAGTTCAAGCTACTTTTAGGGATGTTTTCATTAGTTTTTATGTTAAATTCATATTTCTGGACTTTACTATGAGTTTGTGTGTTTTTCTGTGATTTCAGGTAAATTCTGACTGAAATTGAGGGATTTGAGCAAAACTCTGAAAAAGGCTGACAAAAGGACTGCTGATGCTGTTGGATTCTGACCTCCCTGCACTCGAAATGGATTTTCTGGAGCTACAGAACTTCAATTGGCGCGCTCTCAACGGCGTTGGAAAGTAGACATCCAGGGCTTTCCAGCAATATATAATAGTCCATACTTTATTCGAAGAATGACGACGTAACTTGGCGTTGAACGCCAAGTACATGCTGCTGTCTGGAGTTAAACGCCAGAAAAACGTCATGATCCGGAGTTGAACGCCCAAAACACGTCATAACTCAAAGTTCAACTCCAAGAGAAGCCTCAGCTCGTGGATAGATCAAGCTCAGCCCAAGCATACACCAAGTGGGCCCCGGAAGTGGATTTATGCATCAATTACTTACTCATGTAAACCCTAGGAGCTAGTTTATTATAAATAGGATGATTTACTAATGTATTAGACATCTTTGGTCTCAGTTTTGTTTTATTCTTCATCCTAAGAGACTATTGATCACGTTTAGGGGGCTGGCCATTCGGCCATACCTGAACCTCTTTCACTTATGTATTTTCAACGGTGGAGTTTCTGCACACCATAGATTAAGGGTGTGGAGCTCTGCTGTACCTCAAGTATTAATGAAGTTCTATTTTCTTTTATTCAAATCTCTCTTATTCTTATTCCAAGATATTCATTCGTACCCAAGAACATGATGAATGTGATGAGTTAGATAACCCTCATCATCATTCTCACTTATGAACGCGCGTGATTGACAACCACTTCCGTTCTACATGCAACAGAGCTTGAATGTGTATCTCTTAGATTCCCCAACAGAATCTTCGTGGTATAAGCTAGATAGATGGCGGCATTTATGAGGATCCGGAAAGTCCAACCTTGTCTGTGGTGTTCCGAGTAGGATCCTGGGAATCCGGAAAGTCTCACCTTGTCTGTGGTATTCCGAGTAGGATTCCGGTAATGAATGACTGTGACGTGCTTCAAACTTGCAACCTGCTGGGCGTTAGTGACAGACGCAAAAGAATCAAGGGATTCTATTCCAGTAGGAGCGGGAACCAACTGGTGATTAGCCGTACTGTGACAGAGTGCGTGAGCATTAGTTTTCACTGCGAGGATGGGATGTAGCCATCAACCATGGGTGATGCCTCCAGACGATTAGCCGTGCGACTGACAACCGCATAGGATCATTTTCCCGAGAGGATGAAAGTAGCCACAGCTGATGGTGAACCCCTATACAAAGCTTGCCATGGAAAGGAGTAAGAAGGATTGAGTAGAAGCAATGGGAGAGCAGGCGTCCTTGGGCCATACAGCATCTTCATATACTTAACTGAAATTCCTACCAATGAATCTGCATAAGTATTCTATCCCTTTTATTATTCCTTTTTATTTATTATTAATTCCAATAATCACAATTACCCTTTAATCTCCCTAACTGAGACTTACAAGGTGACCATAGCTTGCTTCATACCAACAATCTCTGTGGATTCGACCCTTACTCACGTAAGGTTTATTACTTGGACGACCCAGTACACTTGTTGGTTAGTTGAACGGAGTTGTGAAAATAAACAGTGCCCTAAGAGTAAATTCATACAAGTATAAAGAACATGTGATCACAATTTCGTCCACCACGTACCAAGATGATAGATATGGTGGACCCCCTTGTAGTTACCAACAAGCCCACCATATGCCTATGACCCCCCGCCTCAACATAGGTTTGAACCACCACACTCACAAGCCCCTTTCCACCATTCACCTCCATATGACCCTAACCCATATCTACCATACCAACCACCTTATGAGCCAAATGAACCATACATAAAACCACCCCCATTCCAACACAATTACTCTCATGAGCCACCACATCAATATTCACCATCTCCATGCCCTTACCAAGAAGAACCACCTTCCTACCATACACCCTTTCTCCAAAATAATGAACCCTCCTATCTACCCCAAACCTCCATGGAGAACACACTTACATCTCTCATTGGTCTCACCTCTAAACTCCAAAATCTTATATCTCGCATGTACCAATCCTCTACCTCGAATACTCAACCCTCAAGCTCTAGTGCACTTCATTTTTAACCACATAATGATCTCTCCATCCCATCACCACCCTCCATGGAAGAGCACCCACATCCATCAATCCAAGAACAACATGATCCCAATGATGCTATTGACATGGAACAAGAGAGAAGGGATCATCCTAGGGACGCAATCGCAGTGGATCAGTTACACGCAGCCTTATTTCCAGAGGAGCAAGAGGAGGCCCAAAATGTGGAGGTAGGAGAGACCATTGAAGATGTAGGAGTAGTTGAAGGAAGTTGTCATGGAAAGGAAATCATCAAAGAGGAGTACAATTTTATGCTAAAATAACTAGAGGAAGCCATAATTATTGAAAAGGAAGAAGGGGTTGAAGACTTAGGAGATGCTGAACCTCTATGGGAAAGTCAAGTTATAGAGCCTCCTTCAAAGACGTTTGAAATTGATATTGAGGAGGGTGTACAACCTCCAAGGCATATCCTGGCTGAAGACTTTGAAGAGGTCGATCAAGAGATGGATTCAATGATTGATGAATCCTTATCTACAATTGAATCCTCTTTCATTGGACTTGACATGGAGATTAAAGAAGAAGAAGCACAACCTTCCATGCCCTTGGTGAGCAATGAAGAAGAGATTGAAATGGAAAAAAGCTACCAAGAGGAAAAGGTTGATATTAAAGAAGCTTCAAAAGAGGTGGAAGTTGTCAAAGAAGAGCATAAGGGAGTAGAGCTTGCAAGTTCATTAGAAACACCTCTCCCAAGTGTAAAACCCGGTTAATTAATGCTAATTAACCCATAAATGAGAATTTATCCTAGAAAGCCCAAAATGTGATTTTTATGGCTAAATGTGATAGAGGAGATTGAGACGAGAATTTCGGTACCAATTTTATAAAATTCGGACCAAGATTGGACCGAACGGGCCAAACCGGACCAACCGGACCCAAAGTGGGCCCTTGGCCCAACATAACTAAACCAAAACCCTAGTTTTCAGTACTCTCTCTCCTCATTTGAGACACTAAACACGTTGAAATGGAGGCCATGGAGGGAAGAACACTCTCTCAAGTTCTATCTCTCCCTTGATCTTCAAACCACCATAACTTTTGATCTAGAGCTCTGACTGCCGCACCATTTGTGGCCACGCGTTCACCACAGAGACCTCTACAAAACCCATACAATTAATCTTGAGGTAAGCCACGTTTTGCTCTTCGAATTTCCAGCTTTGATTTCGAGTTTCATGAGCAAAAATGTTGAAATTTTAGGCTCTTTGATGTTATAGAACCCAACTCTCTTGAAGGAGAAGGTTAACCTTGTCTCCTTGGACCTTGGGTGTGGTAAGATTCTCAACCCTAGTGTAATTTGTTGTTCTATGATGTTTGGGTATTGAGATGTTGTGTATGGGTATGATGATTGTGGCTTAGGTTGTGTATGTGTGAATATTAGAGCTTGATTAGTGATATTGAAAAGCTTGAAAAGGGATTTGGTGGTGAAAAATCTGTTCTTGGAGGTGTTGAGGCCTTGAGAGCTTGAGGAAAAGTGGTTTGGAAGTACTCCGGTTGAGCTTGGGAAATCAGCTAAGGTATGGTCTCGGTTTCTCGTATCTAATATGTAATGTGGTAGGAAATACTTAGGCTAGAGGCCCTAAGATAGGCATTGAATTTTTGGTGTTGTTGAATGGTTGAAATATATGATGTGGTCATATATATGATGATGATTATTGATGCATTGATAGTACGATGTATGAGATATATGCATGTTGTGATATATGCTTGATGATTGGTTATGGTTGAATTGTGGGTTGAACCATGTTGATGGTGAGTATGATATTGATTGTGTACAATGATGATTTATTGGAATTAGTATTGTTGAAAATTGGCATGAGAAAGAGTATATGATATGTCAATGTGTTTGAGTTTGAGCCACTTGGGTGAAGTGGGTTAAAATGATGGGATAGTGATTTTGGTAAATTGTGGTTGAATTTAATATATTTTGATTGATTTCAAAGAAAAGGGATGAAATTGGCATGTTTTGATTGATTTTGAAAAGAGTTGAAAATGGCTTGTTTTGAAAATGGCACTTTGTGGTTTTGTATGAAAAACATGGTTTTTGGTCATACTTTGACGGGACATAACTTGGACTACGGATCTCTATTTTGTGCCAAATCTGTTTAGAAATGAAATTAGATCCGGGATGTCCATGTCGTTCGAAGAACGGGTGAAAAACGATTTAAAATAAGGAAGTTATGTCTGTCGAAAGATTGGGGGTTGAATTTGTGAAATTCTGCAGTTTTTAACTTAGAAAATTTTTAGCAGAATGACCCCCCGCACGTAGGTGCACTTGGCGCGTACGCACCGTTCTTCAAGAAAGCGCCATTCACACGTGCGCGGGCGCGCCGATGTGCTGCACCCAATGCCCAGCCATTTTCCAGAAAGTTGTGTCAGAACTATGCTAGATTTGTGCCTGGGGCACGAGAGCACCCACGCGTATGCGTGGCTGACGCGTGCGCGTCGCTCGCCTATTTTTCAATCCACGCGTTAGCGTGCATGACACATACGCATCGATGAGTTTTATGGCCATCCACGCGTGCGCGTGGAGTACACGTACGCGTGGCCCTGTTTTCATCCCAAAGTTGATTTTTGAGTTTTAAAAGCCAAATTTCATACTTCAAAGCCTTCGATCTCACCACTTGTGTCTTAAATCATTATGATATGCCTAGCAATGAGAAAAGGAGCTAGGGATGTGGTAACTTGCGAGTGAAGCAAGGGAATAATGAATGATCAATGAGGATCAAAGATGATTATGTGAGAGGCGGAGGATGGTGGTGGAAGTGCTTGTTATGCCATGGGCCGAAGGGCCGTAATTGTTAATGAATTTGGCTGGTTATGGATTTAACTGTGATCCGGATGGCTAGATTATTGCCGTGTTACGGCGGAACCATGATTATGGCTATGTATAAATGCATATATGCTGTTGATTGAATTGTGAATGTTGCACTTCTACTGTTGGAGATGAGAGTTTCCCTGAAAGGAAGCAGTGGCTAGCCACCACGTGCTCCAGGTTGAGACTCGAAGCTCTTTTGACCCTATGTCGTAAGGGTGGCCGGGCACTGTGAAAGCCCGGATGAGCTCGCCCCCATAAATATAGATCATGATTATGATCAAGTTTATGATGAGTATAACTCGAGTTGGGGATGCGCGACAGAGGGACAATCCAATGGTTAGCTACCAGGACTTGTCGGGTTGGCTCTATAACCAATAGATGATATCATCAGCCATTAGGGACAGGCATTCATCATATGCATACTATGTGGATTGATTGAGATTGCCTATTTGACTGCATATTACTTGCTATTTTTCTAAATGCCTTACTTATTCCTATTTGTATATCTCTTGTCTGATATAACTGTGTTTGCTACATTATACTCCTGCTGGTGGTTGGGAGGCGTGAAGGAATTGGAAAGGAAAGTATTAGTTAGACTGAAGAATCTTTAGTCAGTCGCCACATATGGTTTAACTTGTTTATAAGCTTTGATATTATCTGGAGGAAGTTCTAGGATTGCCTTTGGCTTCCCTCTATTATTATGTACTATATATGTGGAAGCTGTTACCATGCTGGGGACCTCTAGTTCTCACCCATGCGGATTTTGTGGTTTTCAGATGCAGGACGTGAGGTTTCTCGCTGAGGCCTGCTGGAGACTTCTGGATTTGCGAAGATCCTTTGTTCTTGGGACTCTGTTTTAGTTTATATATTTTGCTTAGATACTTTTATCTCCATTAAATAATACAAACTGTGATGGCTCCTCTTATAGGAGATTTTGGAGAATAGGTTTCATGTATTTGTGTCCCTTTGGGTTTCCTTTGGGGTTTTTTTTTTATTTTATCGTATGTATATATTGCTATATGCTCGGACCGGTTATCTTTGCAGCCGGATTTTGAGTCTTGATATTCTTGTTTTTGACACTCCTTTGTATATATATAATCTCGCGTTGGTTTATCCTTGTTTGTTACGTTATCGATCGGAGTGTTGCGCTTTTGAGTTGTGATTTTTGTTTACCCTTTTTTTTACAAAGGCTCCTAGTTATAATCAATCATTCATACTACTATACATACTAAATTTTTATTTTAGAGGTCGTAATATCTTGCCATCTCTGAATTATGACTTAAGCATAAGACTCTGTATGGTAGGGTGTTACATTATGGTATCAGAACAGTTCGTTCCTGTAGAGCCTGAGGGATGGACTGACTATGCTTTTGTGCATTCTCTGTATGTGTGTTATGTGCTATTAGTATATCTGCTTGATATAATTGGCATAAACGTTCATGAGCATGCATTTGGGACTTTGAAGCACAAGACTTCCGATATTGAGACTGATCAACTTAATATCGATTGTTTGGTGTGTATAGGAACCAGATGGCGCCTCGTGGACGCGGTGGAGGCCGTGGAAAAGGTCGTACGAATGCTCGTGCGCCAGAGAATAACCCTAATGACCCGGTGAACTTTCTGACTGCGTTGGAGAATATGGCTGCTGCTATGCAAGCCACTACTGAGGCTCTTGGTCAACAGATGAACAACCATGGTAATGATGGAAGTGGAATTCAGGGCCCGATGACACTGGCAAACTTTTTGAAGGTTAATCCACCTAAGTTCAAGGGAACTGCTAGCCCGACTGAGGCTGATACATGGTTTCAGGCTATAGAGCGAGCACTGCAAGCACAAGTGATACCTGAAGAACAGCGTGTCGAGTTTGCTACCTATATGCTCACTGGTGAAGCGTCGCATTGGTGGCAAGGTATCCGACGTCTTCTACAGCAGGGTGATGACTATATCACCTGGAATGTCTTCCAAGAGGAGTTCTATAAGAAGTACTTTCCGACTTCTGCTAGGACGGCCAAGGAGCTTGAATTGTTACAGCTGAAGCAGGGTACTATGTCTGTATCTGAGTATACTGATAAGTTTGAGGAGCTGTTCAGATTCTCTCGTATGTGTCAAGGGACTCCGGTAGAATATGAGGAATGGAAGTGTGTTAAGTATGAAGGAGGACTTCGGAGCGATATTTTTAGTTCAGTGGGACCAATGGAGATTAGGACTTTGTCCGAGTTGGTAAACAAGTGTAGGGTTGCTGAAGAGTGTGTAAAGAGGGCAACCGCTGAGAAAGAGAGTCACAAAGGATCATTCCCACAGAACCGAAGGAAGAGCTTTGCACCTAGAGGTCCGCTTTTTAAGAGGGGAAGCTCTTTCAGGAGGCCCAATAACAACAACTCCCAAGGGAAGAAATTTGGGAAGCAACCTCAGAATGATCAAGCTTGTACTAGATGTGGGAGTCACCATCCGGGAGCACCATGCATGGCCGGATGGGGTTTGTGTTACAATTATGGAAAGGCGGGGCATAAAGCCGCAAGCTGTCCGGAGATGCAGAAACAAGGTGCTGGAAAAGCACAACAGACTGGTCGGGTGTTCACCACCTCAGCTATAGGTGCCGAGGGATCTCAGATACTCATTTGAGGTAACTGTGAAATGGCTGGTCAAACTTTAAATGCTTTATTTGATTCGGGAGCATCACATTCAATCATTGCATTTGAGAAAGCCCATGAGTTAGGATTGAAGATCGTAACCTTAGGTTAATGACCTAAAAGTATATAATGCTACCCACGAAGCCATGGTAACTAGGCTAGGATACCCGAAAGTTTCCTTTAGATTCAAGCAGCATGATTTTATTCATAATTTAATCTGCTTACCGATGATCGGTCTTGATCTTATCTTGGGATTGGACTGGTTATCTAAGAACCTTGTCCTGCTTGATTGTTCTACAAAGTCAATGTACTTTATGCCGGAAGATACAGAAGGGCCGGTCGTGGTGAATAATTATTACTTGAATTCGATGATGGTGAACTGTTCTGGAATCGAATGTCAGGGTATCCTGTTGTTAACCACGGGCGTTTCGGGTGATGATCAAAGGTTGGAGCAGATTCCGGTTGTGTGTGAGTTTTCGGAAGTGTTTCCCGATGATATTGATGAGTTTTCACCTAACCGAGAGGTTGAGTTTGCTATTGAGTTAGTGCCCGGGGCGGGACCAATCTCAAGCGCTCCTTATAGGATGTCACCGTTAGAGATGGACGAGCTAAAGTCTCAATTAGAGGATTTGTTGGGTAAGAATTTTATACGACCAAGTGTCTCTCCGTGGGGTGCGCCAGTGCTACTGGTAAAGAAGAAAGATAGGAGTATGCGGCTCTGTGTGGATTACAGGCAGCTGAACAAGGTTACAATAAAGAATAAGTACCCATTGCCGAGAATTGATGATCTCATGGATCAGTTATGATGAGCGGATAATTTATACGCTTTTTGGCATTGTTTTTAGTATGTTTTTAGTATGATTTAGTTAGTTTTTAGTATATTTTTTAGTTTTTAATTAAAATTCACTTTTCTGGACTTTACTATGAGTTTGTGTGTTTTTCTGTGATTTCAGGTATTTTCTGGCTGAAATTGAGGGACCTGAGCAAAAATCTGATTCAGAGACTGAAAAGGATTGCAGATGCTGTTGGATTCTGACCTCCCTGCACTCGAAGTGGATTTTCTGACGCTACAGAAGCTCAATTGGCGCGCTCTCAACGGCGTTGGAAAGTAGACATCCTGGGCTTTCCAGCAATGTATAATAGTCCATATTTTGCCCAAGATTTGATGGCCCAAACCGGCGTTCCAAATCAGCTCAAAACTGCCTGGCGTTTAACGCCGGAACTAGCACAAGAATGGGAGTTAAACGTCCAAACTGGCACAAAAGCTG
The DNA here is from genome assembly GCF_014773155.1 of Arachis stenosperma. Lineage (NCBI taxonomy): Eukaryota > Viridiplantae > Streptophyta > Magnoliopsida > Fabales > Fabaceae > Arachis > Arachis stenosperma. The sequence goes on from NC_080385.1 coordinate 149,639,146, forward strand.
GCGTTTAACTCTAAGAAGAGTCTCTACACGAAAATGCTTCAATGCTCAGCCCAAGCACACACCAAGTGGGCCCGGAAGTGGATTTTTATGTCTTTTACTCATCTTTGTAATTCTTAAGCTACTAGTTCCCTATAAATAGGACCTTTTACTATTGTATTTTCATCTTGGTAGCTATCTTTGAGTAGTTTTTTGCTATCTTAGATCATTGGGAGGCTAGCCATTCGGCCATGCCTAGACCTTGTTCTTATGTATTTTCAACGGTGGAGTTTCTACACATCATAGATTAAGGTGTGGAGCTCTGCTGTACCTCGAGTATTAATGCAATTACTATTATTCTTCTATTCAATTCAGCTTGTTCTTATTCCAAGATATTCATTCGCACTCAAGAACTTGATGAATGTGATGATTATGTGACGCTCATCATCATTCTCACTTATGAACGCGTGACTGACAACCACCTCCGTTCTACAAGCAAACAAGGCTCTAATGTTTATCTCTTGGATTCTTTAATTGGAATCTTCGTGGTATAAGCTAGAATTGATGGCGGCATTCAAGAGAATCCGGAAGGTCTAAACCTTGTCTGTGGTATTCTGAGTAGGATTCAATGATTGAATGACTGTGACGAGCTTCAAACTCGCGATTGTGGGGCGTTAGTGACAGACGCAAAAGAATCACTGGATTCTATTCCGACATGATCGAGAACCGACAGCTGGATAGCCGTGTTGTGACAGGGTGCGTTGAACATTTCCACTGAGAGGACAGGACTGTAGCCATTGACAACGGTGATGCCCAACATACAGCTTGCCATGGGAAGGAGTAAGAAGGATTGGATAAAGACAGTAGGAAAGCTGAGAGACGGAAGGGACAAAGCATCTCCATTCGCTTATCTGAAGTTCTCACCAATGAATTACATAAGTATCTCTATCTTTATCTTTATGTTTTATTCATATGTCATCCATAACCATTTGAGCCTGCCTGACTAAGATTTACAAGGTGACCATATCTTGCTTCATACCAACAATCTCCGTGGGATCGACCCTTACTCGCGTAAAGTTTATTACTTGGACGACCCAGTGCACTTACTGGTTAGTTGTGCGAAGTTGTGTTTATGCCATGGTATTGAGCACCAAGTCTTTGGGGTCATTACTAGGGATTATTTGAGTTGTGAAAAGTAGTGATCACAATTTCGTGCACCAAGTTTTTGGCGCCGTTGCCGGGGATTGTTTCGAGTATGGACAACTGACGGTTCATCTTGTTGCTTAGATTAGGTATTTTTCAGAGTTCTTAAGAATGAATTCTAGTGTTTCAAGGTGATGATCTTATCATCACCAAAGCTGATTGATTCTCATCAATTTAGCTCTTGAATGCAATGTCCTGCTGAAGCTTGGCTATCCATGTCTAATTCCTTTAGACTAAAGCTTTAGACTAACATTGCATGATTCCTGGAATTCTCATTAAGAATTTTGATACCTCTATTTTCTTTTCCACTTAATTTTCAAAACGCCCAGTGAGGAAGGCAAACTGGCGTTTAAACGCCAGCCAGGGTGCCTGGCTGGGCGTTTAACGCCCAAAAGGGTAATGCTTTGGGCGTTAAACGCCACAATGTGCACCATTCTGGGCGTTTAATGCCAGGATGGCACAAGAGGGAAGATTCTGTTTTTAATTCAAATTTTTTTCAAGTTTTCAAAATCTTTTCAAAATCAAATCTTTTTCAAATCATATCTTTTCAATCAAATCTTTTTCAAATCAATTTCTTTCCTTTTTCAAAGATACTTGCTATCAGTTAATGATTTGATTCAACATTTCAAGTATGTTGCCTTTTCTGTTGAGAAAGGTTTAATGTTTGAATCATATCTTTTCTTGTTAGCCAAGTCATTAATTTTTAAAATCAAATCTTTTTAAATTGTTTTTCAAATCATATCTTCTCAATCACATCTTTTTAAAACCATAACTTTTAAATCACATCTTTTTTAAAAAAGTTTTCAATCATATCTTCTTCAAAATCTTTTTCAAAATGTTTTTAAAATCTTTTTAATTAATTTTCGAGAAATCTCTTCCCCTCTTCTCACATCCTTCTATTTATGGAGTACCAGTCCTCCTCAATGCACAATTCGAACTCTATCTCACTAAGTTCGAATTCTTCTACCTCTTCCTTCTATTTTTCTGTTCCTCTGACACCTCAAGGAATCTCTATACTGTGACATAGAGGATTCCACATTTTCTTGTTCTCTTCTCTTTCATATGAGCAGGAACAAAGACAAAGGCATTCTTGTTGAAGCTGACCCTGAACCTGAAAGGACATTGAAGCGAAAGCTAAGAGAAGCTAAAGCGCAACTCTCTGTAGAGGACCTAACAGAATTCTTCAAGGAAGAAGAACCTATGGCAGCCGAAAATAACAACAATGCCAACAATGCAAGGAAGGTGCTGGGTGACTTTACTGCACCTACTCCCGACTTCTATGGGAGAAGTATCTCTATCCCTGCCATTGGAGCAAACAACTTTGAGCTAAAGCCTCAATTAGTTTCTCTAATGCAACAGAATTGCAAGTTCCATGTACTTCCATTGGAAGATCCTCATCAGTTTTTAGCTGAATTCTTGCAAATCTGTGACACTGTCAAGACTAATGGGGTTGACCCTGAAGTCTACAGACTTATGCTATTCCCTTTTACTGTAAGAGACAGAGCTAGGATATGATTGGACTCACAACCTAAAGAAAGCCTGAACTCTTGGAAAAAGCTAGTCAATGCCTTCTTGGCAAAGTTCTTCCCACCTCAAAAATTGAGTAAGCTTAGAGTGGAAGTCCAAACCTTCAGACAGAAGGAAGGATAATCCCTCTATGAAGCTTGGAAAAGATACAAACAATTGATCAGAAAATGTCCTTCTGACATGCTTTCTGAATGGAGCATCATAGGTATTTTCTATGATGGTCTCTCTGAACTATCCAAGATGTCTTTGGATAGCTCTGCTGAAGGATCTCTTCATCTGAAGAAGACGCCTACAGAAGCTCAAGAACTAATTGAAATGGTTGCAAATAACCAATTCATGTACACTTTTGAAAGGAATCCTGTGAATAATGGGACGAATCAGAAGAAAGGAGTTCTTAAGATTGATACTCTGAATGCCATATTGGCTCAGAACAAAATATAGACTCAGCAAGTCAATTTGATTTCTCAAAGTCTGTCTGGACTGCAAAATGCACCAGGCAGTACTAAGGATGCTACATCTGAAGAAGAAGCTTATGATCCTGAGAACCCTTCTATGGAAGAGGTGAATTACATGGGAGAACCCTATGGAAACACCTATAATTCTTCATGGAGAAATCATCCAAATCTCTCATGGAAGGATCAACAGAGTGTAGAACCTATGCACAATTACTCAAGAGGGGGGTGAATTGAGTATTGCAACAACAATGAATCTTTTTGCGAAAATTAAAGACAATATACAAAAGTGTTATTGTACTAGTATTTTTCCAAGAGCTTAACTCAATTTCTAAGCATTTATAAGGAGCTTTTACTTTCCAATAGATACCAACTCAAATAAATTGATCAAGTTTTTCACCAATCGGACTTAAGCTATTCCTTAAGTACTTACGAAGCTACTTTTTGATCACAATTTATTTGCTCAAAGGTAAAAGACAATAATATTGAAGAGATGAGTTTGGAGAGATGCAAACGCTATTTAGAGTGGTTCGGCACAATCCTTGTCCTACGTCCACTTTCTTTCTCAATCGCTATTGAGAAGTTCCACTATTGCCAAGCTTCAAGGTGCTCGCGCAAAACCTTTTACAATCCGAGTCCTTAGTTTCTAACACCTCACGGTATATGATCACCACTCGTATACTAACCCACTCCACTTAGAGATACCTTCTCTAAGATTTGCCTTGAGTACTTAGTATACCTCTTTGGTATCCTCACCGACTATAGTGTTTATAACTCTTGACTCAACCTTGGAGATCACACTCCAATTTACAAGGTGTACAAGAAAACAATTCTCAAAGAATTGTTGAGACAAAATGAGTACTCTCTAGAAGAGTGTATGATTACAAGTTTAGCACTATTGAACCAATTGATATTGCTCTCTCAAATTGTGTATTATAACACCTTAAAAAATTGTGTAGAATGAAAGAATATGAACAAGATAGTTTGCAAATACTCAAGTATCTGAAATAAGGCTTCAATCCATCTATTTATAGCCTCCCCAAACCTTAGAAACGTTGGGGAGTTAATGGGATGGAGCCTTTTTGTCAAAACTAGCCGTTTTTTATGTTTTTGAATCATTTGCATCGATGCATAACACTTTGCATCGATGCAAATGTGTCTTTGAAGCTGAAATTTGAATTTTTAGCTAGGTTGCATCGATGCAAACATCTTTGCATCGATGCAACAAGTCGTCACATGCTTTGCATCGATGCAAGATGAGTGTGCATCGATGCAAACCTTAAAGAATGGCTTAAAATCACTTCAAAATACTTAGGATTGATCTCAAACTTGTTGGAGTCAATTCCTATGCTTTTGTACCTTTGAAAACAAGTTTTAAACCATTTGGCTAGCATCGAATTGCAAGATGTGCATCAAAACATTTTGTGAGTGTGTGTTGAGAGATTTAGCAATTGGTTCTTAACAAGAAGTTACCTAAGTCCTAAGACACTATACTTGTCTTCAAATGTTGTGGACTTGAGTTTCTTGTTGTTGTTGTGTTGCTTTCAACTCTTCATTCCTCAACGTTGAATGTTGGTTGATCTTTCAACATGCTTGTTCATTCAAGTTGTTTGTTGGTTTGTCTTTCATGTCGTTTGTTGGTTTGTCATTCATCAAAACCTACGAATACAAACTTCGCATACAAGCAACATGATTTACAATTTCCCCCTTTTTGATAATGACAAACCAATTTTGAGGATATGCATTTATAAATGATTTTGAAAGCAACAATAATGCACTTTGTTTTATAGAAAGCTTTGGAGAAGACTTCACAAAAAATTTTGCAGGAGTTCCCCCTAAATATGTGCATTTGTTCCCTTAAAGGGCGTTTATCAAAGAAAACGATTTAGATATCAAAGCTTTTGCTTAGCGGAAGTCTTTTTGAAATCATTGTTTCGCAAACTTATTTCTTCTTTTCAAATCCTCAAACTTCTTCTTTTTCAAAAGTTCAAAACTTCAAATATCCTCAAACTTTTCTTCCCCCTTTTGACATTATCAAAAAGAAAGGAGTTTGAAATGTGTCATAGAAGCATGCATAAAACAATGAATTTTTTTAAGTTCAATTTCTCTATTAATCTCAAGGATGAGATATTCCCCCTTTCAAAAAGAATTTGATTTCCTCTTTTTATATATAACAAGCATGCATAATTCCCCCTAAAGAAGTGAAATATATCAAGGCATGCACATTAACTTAAAATAGGGGTACCAAGCCTATTTTGAGTTATTCACCAAATAAGCATACAAGCATTAATCATTAAACAAAATTATGAAGGAAATATCAAAGTATTTAAACCATAATAGAAATCCTTAGCTTACTAGGAGTTAGTTTAACAATTCATATAATCAAATAAACATAAAGCAATAAAAAGTGACCTGATGAAGAGGAGACAATCAATCTTGGTCTTCATCATCATCATTATCCTCTTCATACGGTAGGTGGATGCCGAAATGCTCATATAAGTCATCAATACGACGATCCAAGCGACCCGTGCGATGATCTACACGAGACACACGACGATTAAGTGTTTCAAGTTGCCTACCATGCTCTACTTCAATCCTTTGGATGTTTTGGTTGATGGATTGTAATTCTCTCATTACATCAACCAAGGAGGGTGGTTCTTGAGCTTGAGGTGCTTGTGGAGGAGCTTGCTCTTGAGGACCTTGTTCATCAACATTTCTTCTTCCCATTTTGTTGAGAATATGAGTGTTGATACAAGATTGAGGTGGTACTTCCTTGGCAATCTCATTTGATACATCAATACCAACATAATCAAAGACTTTAGACCATAGGCAAAGGAATCCTAATCCACCATTCCTATCCTTCATCTTGAGCCTAATCATATGTTGTACTATAAAGTATGGCCAATTAATCTTAATCCCATTCATCATAGCCCACATGACAATCAAATCTTCATCATTTACATTCGCATGCCCGGATATTCTAGGTTGCAATACATAGGTGACTAGATATAACAAAGTTCTATGTTCCGCACTCATTGAATTGCAACTAATTTTGGAGTGAGCTCCTTGTACCAGGTTGAACAAATGCATGGCATTGTCCTTTGAATAACCCCATTCATCAATTGGGGTTTTACCACCTTGAAACAAGTCACCTTGATTTGGCAACTCCCAAATGGTGGCTAACTCATCACCATCTAGCCTATAATCCTTTCTTCCTATCTTGAAGAATAATGTGAAATTTGATTCATCTTCCTCATCAATCTCAATCATGAGTGTACTATAGGCTATGGCAACTAAATCCGGATAATATTTACTCTTAATTTGAACAAAATCCATGAGGCCTTGATGAACTAGAATAGCCTTAAGAGTATCAAACTTATGAATGACAAGAAGGGTCGGATCCAAATACCTCGGAGGAATTTCCTTTCTTCCGGCGAGCCTTGCCTCATAGAATTGAAGATCTTCATTAGAAGCAAAGTACCTTACCAAAGGATGATCATTTGGAGGTGGAACCACACTTGAAGAGCCTTTTGACTTCTTGATGGTTCTCTTGATTCTAGGCATTGTGGATGATTTTGTTTTATGGGTTTTGTAGAGGAGAATGTGGGGACTTCAAATATGTAATTTGTTTGTAGTGGGTATCTAAGTTTTGTGAGTTGTATGAAGCTATATGTGAGCTTGTTTTGGAGGTTATGGAGGTTTGAATGTGGGGATATGAGTTGTGAGGTTGAAGATGATGAAAAGTGGGGTTTTGTTGCTCAAAAATGCCAAATTCACGTGTTTTTGTGCAATTTGGTCGTGTTTGCATCGATGCAATAGGCTTTGCATCGATGCACATAGCACGTTGTGTGCTTTGCATCGATGCAAAGCTTGGTTGCATCGATGCAACATGCATCATTTTGCCCAAAATCACCAAATTTTCATCCTTTGGTGGTTCTTTCTTCAATCCTTTGAGTTCCATCATGTATATACTCACTTAAACCATTATAAACTTCAATTTGTTGATCCTCCATTGTTTATAATCTTCAAATTCTTCAATCTACCTCAAGATTAATCACTCATTCATCAACTCATAAACCTACAAAACAATGGCTAATTGGATATCTCCAATGCTTAAGTTAGTAAGAGATACAAATATAGCAATATAAATACAATGAATTCAAACAAATCATATTAGATTAGAATCCAAGATACCAAGTTCATTTCGGATGTTAAAAAAACTTTCTTTACATAAAGGTTTAGTGAAGATGTCCGCTAGTTGTTTACTAGTTTCGACAAATTCAATAACCACATCACCCTTTTCAACATGGTCTCTTATGAAGTGATGTCTAATCTCAATATGCTTGGTTCTTGAATGTTGAACCGGATTCTTGGTTAAATTTATTGCACTAGTATTATCACATTTGATAGGAATGTGATCAAGCATGAGTCCATAGTCCACAAGTTGTTGTTTCATCCATAAAATTTGGGCGCAACAACTACCGGCGGCTACATACTCGGCTTCGGCGGTAGACAAGGCTACACTTACTTGTTTCTTACTATGCCATGAAACAAGAGAGTTTCCTAGCAAGTGACAAGTGCCGCTAGTGCTTTCCTATCCAATTTGCAACCGGCAAAATCGGAATCGGAATAACCAATCAAATCACAAGTGGATCCTTTCGGATACCACAATCCAACATTTAATGTTCCTATGAGATACTTCATAATCCTTTTTACCGCACTTAAGTGAGATTCCTTAGGATTAGCTTGGTATCTCGCACACATGCATACACTAAACATGATATCTGGCCTACTTGCCGTTAGATAAAGTAATGATCCTATCATGCCTCTATACTTCTTTACATCTATGCTTTTACCTTGTTCATCTTTGTTAAGGTAGCAAGTAGTGCTCATTGGTGTGTCCATTGCCTTAGCATTGTCCATTCCAAATCTTTTGAGCAGTTCCTTGCAATATTTGGTTTGGCTAACGAAAGTTCCTTCTTTTCCTTGTTTGATTTGAAGACCAAGGAAGAAGTTGAGTTCGCCCATCATGGACATTTCAAATTCACTTTGCATGAGGTTTGAGAAAAACTTGCAAAGTGATTCGTTAGTTGAACCAAATATTATGTCATCGACGTAAACTTGTACCAAAAGGATATTTTTGTTTTCAATCAAGATAAATAAAGTTGTATCAACCTTCCCTCTTCTAAAACCCTTTTCTATTAAAAACTTGCTCAAACGTTCATACCAAGCTCTTGGAGCTTGTTTAAGACCATAAAGAGCTTTCTTGAGTTTAAAAACATGATTAGGATTTTCATAATCCTCAAAACCGGGAGGTTGTTCAACATATACTTCTTCTTGAATGAAACCATTAAGAAAGGCACTCTTAACATCCATTTGATAAAGTTTGAAGTTATAAGAGGATGCAAAAGGAAGTAACATCCTAATTGCTTCTAATCTAGCTACGGGAGCATAAGTTTCGTCATAATCAATGCCTTCCTCTTGATTATAACCTTTGGCTACTAATCTAGCTTTGTTTCTAACAATTGTACCATTTTCATCGAGTTTATTTCTAAAAACCCATTTTGTTCCTACAATTGTTTGATTACTTGGTTTAGGCACCAATTCCCAAAAGTCATTTCGTTTGAATTGGTTAAGCTCCTCTTGCATTGCCATAGCCCAATGTTCATCATCAATTGCGGACTCAATGGTAGATGGTTCAATTTGAGAAACAAAAGCACTATATGCAAATAAATTTCTAAAAGTGGATCGAGTTGTTACCCCTTTCGAAACATCACCAATGACGTTGTCTAGAGGATGATCCTTTGAAGTACGCCAATCCTTTGGAAGTGCATTTATTTGTGCTTGTGATGGTTCAATTTCTTCAACTTGAACACTATCCTTTGTTGAGCTTGTAGAGGCTTCATTTAAATCTTTTCTTTGTCTTCACCATTCAAATTTAGTGAATCAAAGTTTTCTACATTTTCATCAAAATCTTTTCTAGTACAACAACGGTTAGTTTCATCAAAAGCGACATGAATACTTTCTTCCATAGTCATGATGCGTTTATTATATACTCTAAAAGCTTTGCTAGTTAAAGAGTAGCCTAAGAAGATTCCTTCATCAGCCTTAGCATCAAATTTGCCTAAGTTATCTTTTCCATTATTTAGAATAAAGCATTTACAACCAAAGACGTGAAGGTGGGAAATATTTGGCTTTCTTCCTTTGTACAATTCGTACGGTGTTTTCTTAAGAATAGGTCGAATGATAATCCTATTCATAACATAACACGCGGTACTAACCGCATCCGCCCAAAAGTACTTAGGAATATTAGCCTCATTGAGCATAGTTCTCGCCATTTCTTCTAAATGACGATTTTTCCTTTCAACCACACCATTTTGTTGTGGTGTTCTAGGAGAGGAAAAATTATGCTCAATGCCATTTTCTTCACAAAAAGTTTCAAAAAGATTGTTTTCAAATTCTCCACCATGATCACTTCTAATAGATGATATATGCAAATTCTTTTCATTTTGAATAACTTTGGCTAATCTTTTGAATGCTCGAAATACATCACTCTTGTTTGCTAGGAACAAGGTCCATGTAAATCGAGAGTAATCATCAACAATAACTAAAGCATAGTAATTGCCACCAAAGCTCATAGTCCTAGAAGGACCAAATAAATCCATGTGCAAAAGTTGTAATGGCCTTGTTGTTGAAACAATGTTTTTGGATTTAAAAGAGGCCTTTACTTGTTTTCCCTTTTGACATGCGTCGCAAAGGACGTATTTTTCAAAACGTAGCTTTGGTAAGCCAATTACTAACTCTTTAGAGACCAATTTGCTAAGATGGTCCATGTTAGCATGAGCTACTCTACGATGCCATAACCAAGTTTCATCATTTTTACTAACAAGGCATTTCACATCATTTGAGGAAACTTCATTTAGATTAATCATGTATACATTGTCAACCCGGTGCCCAATTAGCACAATTTCATTAGTGTCTTGCCTTTTTATCAAACAACATTTTGAATCAAAGGTGACTAAGTTTCCTTTGTCACAAAGTTGGCTAACACTAATGAGATTATGTTGAGACCTTTGACAAGTATAACATTATCTATGGAGGTAGAAGAATTTTTACCAACTTTTCCAACGCCGATTACTTTGCCGGTGTTGTTGTCTCCATAGATCACGTTTCCTCCGTTTGTAGGCTCTATTGCGGTGAACTTTGATTCATCGCCGGTCATGTGTTTGGAGCATCCACTATCAACATACCAATTTGTATCCTTAGCTCCAACACGTACCTACAAAACAATTAAAATTGGGATTTAGGTACCCAAGTGAATTTGGGTCCTTGATGGTTAGTATGAGCATAATGCCCATAAGGTGCCCATCTCGTATCTTGACTACGAAAGTTTATATGTTTAATTCTAGTAAAGCATACGGGTGCTATATGACCTACTTTATTACAATAATGACATATGACATTTGGATTATGCATCTTATGCATGTTTCTAAATGGTTGCCTAGGTTGTTTCCTAAATGCAACATCTTTTGATCTATATGCATTGTGATTATAATTTCTAAATGAAGCATGTTGAGGAGGATGTTTAAAGGCTTCATTCCTTTTAGGCATGCTTGCCTTTTGGGCTTGCGGTTGCCTAATAGGAGTTTTAGTATTTTTAAATTTTCCTTTTCAAAACCTAAACCTTCCTTATTATGAACATGCTTTTGGTTTTTCAACATTTTATCTAAGTTCTTTGAAGATTCATTGAACTTAGCTAAAGTGTTCTTAAGATTTGTAATTTCATTTTCATGCATTTTACAAGATTTGTATGGATCACTACTTGTGCTACACTTATCTTTTCCAAGATTGATATTCTCGTTTTTCAACATCTCATTTGTTTTAAAAGATCCATATTCTTTTTCTTTAGGAGAGAATAATCTTGGGTAAGTTTTGTGTACACCTCAAGTAAGGCATCATATTCATCTTGTAAATTAAAAGAAGTGGAGTTGTCATCACTAACCTTTTCTTCACTTGCCATTAAGCAAAGATTTGCAACCTCGTCGTCATCGGAGTCGGATTCATCCTCGTTCTCCCATGATATGTATGCTTTCTCCTTCTTCTTAAATTTCTTGTTTTTGTCCTCTTTTTGAAGTTTTGGACAATTGGGTTTGATGTGTCCAACTTCTCCACACTCATAGCATTTTGGTACCTTTGTTTTGCTCTTGAAGTTTTTCTTCATTGCAAACTTATTGAATCTTTTTAATAAGAGTGCAAATTCTTCATCTCCTTCTTCTTCATTATCATCACTCTCTTCTTGTAGTGATGTTGTTTTAAGGGCGAGACTTTTCTTCTTGCTTTCTTCACCTTTTTGTCTATTTAGCATAGTCATTTCATAGGTGAGAAGATTACCTCATAGTTGATCAAATGTAAGTTGATCATAGAGCCTTCCTTCCACAATGGCGTTCACTTTGGAGTTCCATTTTGGTGTAAGGCTTGTAAGCACCTTGGTCACAATTTGTTTATCATTGTATTTTGTGCCAAGCATGCTTAGGTTGTTGAAGATCTTGGAGAGTCTTTCAAGAGCTTCTTCAATGCTCTCTTCATCTTTCATTTTAAAATTTTCCCATTCATGAACCAACATAAATACCTTTGATTCTTTAACGTGGTCGATTCCTTCGTAAGTGATTTGGAGTTTATCCCAAATCTCTTTAGCGGTTTCACATGTAGAGATCTTCATATAATCATACTCGTTAAGTGCACAATGAATGAAGTTGATGGCTTTATCATTCATTGCCACTTTCTTCCATCATCGTCACTATATCATCTCCTTTCGGTACTTGCTTTGAGACGGAGACTTCTCCTTCTTTAGCGCTTGTTGTCTTTGTTGGAATGTTATTTCCATTCTCAATCACTTTCCAAATTCTCACATCTTGAGAATGGATCCAAATTCTCATCTTATTTTTCCAATAAGAGTAATTTGTTCCGCTAAAAAGAGGAGGTCTAGCGGTTGAGTTACCTTCACTAGTGTTGTTGTTGTTAAAGCTTGTGCTTGCCATGATCTTTTCCCTTAAACGGTTAAGTCTTTCAAAGGGTTAAGCTCTGATACCACTTGTAGAACCTATGCACAATTACTCAAGAGGGGGGGTGAATTGAGTATTGCAACAACAATGAATCTTTTTGCGAAAGTTAAAGACAATATACAAAGTGTTATTGTACTAGTATTTTTCCAAGAGCTAACTCAATTGCTAAGCATTTATAAGGAGCTTTTACTTTCCAATAGACACCAACTCAAATAAATTGATCAAGTTTTTCACCAATCGGACTTAAGCTATTCCTTAAGTACTTACGAAGCTACTTTTCGATCACAATTTATTTGCTCAAAGGTAAAAGACAATAATATTGAAGAGATGAGTTTGGAGAGATGCAAACGCTATTTAGAGTGGTTCGGCACAATCCTGTCCTACGTCCACTTTCTTTCTCAATCGCTATTGAGAAGTTCCACTATTGCCAAGCTTCAAGGTGCTCGTGCAAAACCTTTTACAATCCGAGTCCTTAGTTTCTAACACCTCACGGTATATGATCACCACTCGTATACTAACCCACTCCACTTAGAGATACCTTCTCTAAGATTTGCCTTGAGTACTTAGTATACCTCTTTGGTATCTCACCGACTATAGTGTTTATAACTCTTGACTCAACCTTGGAGATCACACTCCAATTTACAAGGTGTACAAGAAAATTCTCAAAGAATTGTTGAGACAAATGAGTACTCTCTAGAAGAGTGTATGATTACAAGTTTAGCACTATTGAACCAATTGATATTGCTCTCTCAAATTGTGTATTATAACACCTTAAAAAATGTGTAGAATGAAAGAATATGAACAAGATAGTTTGCAAATACTCAAGTATCTGAAATAAGGCTTCAATCATCTATTTTAGACTCCCCAAACCTTAGAAACGTTGGGGAGTTAATGGGATGGAGCCTTTTGTCAAAACTAGCCGGTTTTTTATGTTTTTGAATCATTTGCATCGATGCATAACACTTTGCATCGATGCAAATGTGTCTTTGAAGCTGAAATTTGAATTTTCAGCTAGGTTGCATCGATGCAAACATCTTTGCATTGATGCAACAAGTCGTCGCATGCTTTGCATCGATGCAAGATGAGTGTGCATCGATGCAAACCTTAAAGAATGGCTTAAAATCACTTCAAAATACTTAGGATTGATCTCAAACTTGTTGGAGTCAATTCCTATGCTTTTGTACCTTTGAAAACAAGTTTTAAACCATTTGGCTAGCATCGAATTGCAAGATGTGCATCAAAACATTTTGTGAGTGTGTGTTGAGAGATTTAGCAATTGGTTCTTAACAAGAAGTTACCTAAGTCCTAAGACACTATACTTGTCTTCAAATGTTGTGGACTTGAGTTTCTTGTTGTTGTTGTGTTGCTTTCAACTCTTCATTCCTCAACGTTGAATGTTGGTTGATCTTTCAACATGCTTGTTCATTCAAGTTGTTTGTTGGTTTGTCTTTCATGTCGTTTGTTGGTTTGTCATTCATCAAAACCTACGAATACAAACTTCGCATACAAGCAACATGATTTACACAGAGACCCCAACAAGGTTTCAACAACAATAATGGTGGAAGAAATAGGTTTAGCAATGGCAAGCCTTTTCCATCATCTTCTCAGCAACAGACAGAGAATTCTAAGCAGAACCACTCTGACTTAGCAACCATGGTCTCTGATCTAATTAAAACCACTCAAAGTTTCATAACTGAAACAAGGTCATCCATTAGGAATTTGGAGGCAAAAGTGGGACAGTTGAGCAAGAAAATTACTGAACTCCCTCCTAGTACTCTTCCAAGCAATACAGAAGAGAATCCTAAAGGAGAATGCAAGGCCATCAACATGGCCGAACTTGGAGAAGAGGAAGAGGCAGTGAACGCCACTGAAGAAGACCTCAATGGACGTCCACTGACCTCCAATGAGTTCCCTAATGAGGAACCATGGGAATCTGAGGCTCACACTGAGACCATAGAGATTCCATTTGATTTACTTCTGCCATTTATGAGCTCTGATAAGTATTCTTCCTCTGAAGAGGATGAGTATGTCATTGAAGAGCAAGTTGCTAGATATCTTGGAGCAATCATGAAGCTAAATGACAAGTTATTTGGTAATGAGACTTGGGAGAACGAACCTCCTTTGCTCACCAAAGAACTGGATGACTTGTCTAGGCAGAAATTACCTCAAAAGAGACAAGATCCTGGGAAGTTTTTAATACCTTGTACCATAGGCACCATGACCTTCAAGAAGGCTCTGTGTGACCTAGGGTCAAGTATAAACCTCATGCCTTTCTCTGTAACGGAGAAGCTTGGGATCTTTGAGGTACAAGCTGCAAGAATCTCACTAGAGATGGCAGACAATTCAAAGAAACAAGCTTATGGACTTGTAGAGGATGTTCTGGTAAAGGTTGAAGACCATTACATCCCTGCTGATTTCATAGTCCTAGAGACTGGGAAGTGCATGGATGAATCCATCATCCTTGGCAGACCCTTCCTAGCCACAGCAAAGGCTGTGATTGATATTGACAGAGGTGAATTGATCATTCAAGTGAATGAAGAATCCTTTGTGTTTAAGGCTCAAGGATATCCCTCTGTCACCATGGAGAGGAAGCATGAAGAGCTTCTCTCAGAACAGAGTCAAACAGAGCCCCCACAGTCAAACTCTAAGTTTGGTGTTGGGAGGCCACAACCAAATTCTAAGTTTGGTGTTGAACCCCCACATTCAAACTCTAAGTTTGGTGTTGGGAGGTTTCAACATTGCTCTGAGTATCTGTGAGGCTCCATGAGAGCCCTCTGTCAAGCTACTGACATTAAAGAAGCGCTTTGGTGCACGAAATTGTGATCACTACTTTTTCACAACTCAAATAATCCCTAGTAATGGCCCCAAAAATTTGGTGCTCAATACCATGGCATAAACACAACTTCGCACAACTAACCAGCAAGTGCACTGGGTCGTCCAAGTAATAAACCTTACGCGAGTAAGGGTCGATCCCACGGAGATTGTTGGCATGAAGCAAGCTATGGTCACCTTGTAAATCTTAGTCAGGCAGACTCAAATGGTTATAGATGAAATATGAATAAAACATAAAGATAAGGATAGAGATACTTATGTATATCATTGGTGAGAGCTTCAGATAAGCGTATGAAGATGCTTTGTCCCTTCCGTCTCTCTGCTTTCCTACTGTCTTCTTCCAATCCTTCTTACTCCTTTCCATGGCAAGCTGTATGCAAGGGTTTCACCGTTGTCAGTGGCTACCTCCCATCCCTCAGTGGAAATGTTCAACGCACCTGTCACGGCACGGCTATCCATCTGTCGGTTCTCAATCAGGCCGGAATAGAATCCATGATTCTTTTGCGTCGCACTAACGCCGCCTTCAGGAGTTTGAAGCTCGTCACAGTCATTCAATCATTGAATCCTACTCAGAATACCACAGACAAGGTTAGACCTTCCGGATTCTCTTGAATGCTGCCATCAATTCTAGCTTATACCACGAAGATTCCGGTTAAAGAACCCAAGAGATAAACATTAGAGCCTTGTTTGCTTGTAGAACAGAAGTGGTTGTCAGTCACTTGTTCATAAGTGAGAATGATGATGAGCGTCACATAATCATCACATTCATCAAGTTCTTGAGTGCGAATGAATATCTTGGAATAAGAACAAGCTGAATTGAATAGAAGAACAATAGTAATTGCATTAATACTCGAGGTACAGCAGAGCTCCACACCTTAATCTATGGTGTGTAGAAACTCCACCGTTGAAAATACATAAGAACAAGGTCTAGGCATGGCCGTGAGGCCAGCCTCCCAATGATCTAAGATCTAAAGTGATCAAAAGATGAAAATACAAATAGCAAAAGGTCCTATATATAGGGAACTAGTAGCTTAAGAATTACAAAGATGAGTAAATGACATAAAAATCCACTTCCGGGCCCACTTGGTGTGTGCTTGGGCTGAGCATTGAAGCATTTTCGTGTAGAGACTCTTCTTGGAGTTAAACGCCAGCTTTTGTGCCAGTTTGGGCGTTTAACTCCCACTTTGGTGCCAGTTCCGGCGTTTAACGCTGGGAATTCTGAGGGTGACTTTGAACGCCGGTTTGGGCCATCAAATCTTGGGAAAAGTATGGACTATCATATATTGCTGGAAAGCCCAGGATGTCTACTTTCCAACGCCGTTGAGAGCGCGCCAATTGAGCTTCTGTAGCTCCAGAAAATCCACTTCGAGTGCAGGGAGGTCAGAATCCAACAGCATCCGCAGTCCTTTTCAGTCTCTGAATCAGATTTTTGCTCAGGTCCCTCAATTTCAGCCAGAAAATACCTGAAATCACAGAAAAACACACAAACTCATAGTAAAGTCCAGAAAAGTGAATTTTAACTAAAAACTAATAAAAATATACTAAAAACTCAACTAAATATACCAAAAACATACTAAAAACAATGCCAAAAAGCGTACAAATTATCCGCTCATCACGCTTGTTAGGAGGTAACCCAATGTTATATTTTATCTATTTTTCCTTTGTTATTTTATGTTTTCTGTAGGTTGATGATCATGAGAAGTCACAAAATCAATTGAAAAAGCAAAAACAGAATGAAAAATAGAAAGAAAAATAGCACACCCTGGAGGAGAATTTGCTGGCGTTTAAACGCCAGTGAAGCAAGCAAATGGGCGTTTAACGCCCAGTCTGGCACCATTCTGGGCGTTTAACGCCAGAAAGGGGCACCAGACTGGCGTTAAACGCCAGGAAAGGGCAAGAAGCTGGCGTTAAACGCCAGAAATGGGCACCAGCCCGGCGTTTAATGCCAGAATTGGCAAAGGGTGCATTTTTTGCACGCCACTTGGTGCAGGGTTGAATTTTTCTTGACACCTCAGGATCTGTGGACCCCACAGGATCCCCACCTACCCCACCACCCTCTCTCTTCTTCACCCATTCACTAATCACCTCAACACCTCTTTCCCAAAAACTCCTCATCTATCAAATCCCATCTTTCTCTTCACCACTCACATCCACCCTTCATAAAACCTCACCTACCTCACCATTCAAATTTAAACCACTTTCCCTCCCATAGCCGAAACCTACTCCTCTCTCCACCTCTATATAAACCCATCTTCACTCCTTCATTTTCACACAACCTAAACACTACTTCTCCCCCTTTGGCCGAACCATAAGCCATCTCCATCTCCTCTATTTCTTCCTCTTCTACTCTCTTCTCTCTTCTTTTGCTCGAGGACGAGCAAACCTTTTAAGTTTGGTGTGGTAAAAGCATTGCTTTTTGTTTTTCCATAACCATTTATGGCATCCAAGGCCGGAGAAACCTCTAGAAAGAGGAAAGGGAAGGCAAAAGCTTTCCACCTCCGAGTCATGGGAGATGGAGAGATTCATCTCAAGGGTGCATCAAGACCACTTCTATGAAGTTGTGGCCTTGAAGAAGGTGATCCCCGAGGTCCCTTTCAAACTCAAAAAGAGTGAATATCCGGAGATCCGACATGAGATTCGAAGAAGAGGTTGGGAAGTTCTTACCAACCCCATTCAACAAGTCGGAATCTTAATGGTTCAAGAGTTCTATGCCAATGCATGGATCACCAAGAGCCATGATCAAAGTGTGAACCCAAACCCAAAAAATTGGCTTACAATGGTTCGGGGGAAATACTTAGATTTTAGTCCGGAAAATGTAAGGTTGGCATTCAACTTGCCCATGATGCAAGGAGATAAACACCCTTACACTAGAAGGGTCAACTTTGATCAAAGGTTGGACCAAGTCCTCATAGACATTTGTGAAGAGGGCGCCCAATGGAAGAGAGATTCAAGAGGGAAGCCGGTTCAACTAAGAAGGCACGACCTCAAGCCCGTGGCTAGAGGATGGTTGGAGTTTATCCAACGCTCAATCATTCCCACTAGCAACCGGTCTGAAGTTACTCTAGACCGGGCCATCATGATCCATAGTATCATGATTGGAGAAGAAGTAGAAGTTCATGAGGTTATAGCCCAAGAACTTTACAAGGTGGCGGACAAGTCCTCTACCTTGGCAAGGTTAGCCTTTCCTCATCTCATTTGTCACCTCTGTTATTCAGTTGGAGTTGACATAGAGGGAGACATCCCCATTGATGAGGACAAGCCCATCACTAAGAAAAGGATGGAGCAAACAAGAGATCCCACTCATCATGAAATTCCTGAGATGCCTCAAGGGATGCACTTTCCTCCACAAAACTATTGGGAGCAAATCAACACCTCCCTAGGAGAACTGAGTTCCAACATGGGACAACTAAGGGTGGAGCACCAAGAACATTCCATCCTCCTCCATGAAATTAGAGAAGATCAAAGAATCATGAGAGAGGAGCAACAAAGACAAGGAAGAGACATTGAGGAGCTCAAGCACTCCATAAGACCTTCAAGAGGAAGAACAAGCCATCACTAAGGTGGACCCGTTCTTTAATCTCCTTATTCTTTACTTTCTTGTTTTTTGAATTTTATGCTTATGTTTATCTATATTTGTGTCTTGTGATCATTAGTGTCTTAGTGTCTATGCCTTAAAGTTATGAATGTCCTATGAATCCATCACCTTTCTTAAATGAAAAATGTTCTTAATTGAAAAAGAGAAGAATTGCATGAATTTTAAATTTTATAACAGATTAATTATTTTGATGTGGTGGCAATACTTTTGTTTTTTGAATGTATGCTTGAACAGTGCATATGTCTTTTGAATTTGTTGTTCATGAATGTTAAAATTGTTGGCTCTTGAAAGAATGATGAAAAAGGAGACATGTTACTGAGGATCTGAAAAATCATAAAAATGATTCTTGAAGCAAGAAAAAGCAGTGAATACAAAAAAAAAGAAAAAAAACGAAAAAAAACGAAAAAGAAAGAGAAAAAGAAAGAAAAAGAAAGAAATAAAGTTGTGATCCAAGGCAAAAAGAGTGTGCTTAAGAACCCTGGACACCTCTAATTGGGGACTCTAGCAAAGCTGAGTCACAATCTGAAAAGGTTCACCCAATTATTTGTCTGTGGCATGTATGTATCCGGTGGTAATACTGGAAGACAGAGTGCTTTGGGCCACGGCCAAGACTCATAAAGTAGTTGTGTTCAAGAATCATCATACTTAACTAGGAAAATCAATAACACTATCTGGATTCTGAGTTCCTATAGAAGCCAATCATTCTGAATTTCAAAGGATAGAGTGAGATGCCAAAACTGTTCAGAGGCAAAAAGCTAAAAGCCCCGCTCATCTAATTAATACTGATCTTCATAGATGTTTTTGGAGTTCATTGCATATTCTCTTCTCTATATCTTATTTGATTTTCAGTTGCTTGGGGACAAGCAACAATTTAAGTTTGGTGTTGTGATGAGCGGATAATTTATACGCTTTTTGGCATTGTTTTTAGTATGTTTTTATTATGATTTAGTTAGTTTTTAGTATATTTTTATTAGTTTTTAATTAAAATTTACTTTTCTGGACTTTACTATGAGTTTGTGTGTTTTTCTGTGATTTCAGGTATTTTCTGGCTGAAATTGAGGGACCTGAGCAAAAATCTGATTCAGAGACTGAAAAGGACTGCAGATGCTGTTGGATTCTGACCTCCCTCCACTCGAAATGGATTTTCTGGAGCTACAGAAGCCCAATTGGCGCGCTCTCAACGGCGTTGGAAAGTAGACATCCTGGGCATTCCAGCAATGTATAATAATCCATACTTTGCCCAAGATTTGATGGCCCAAACCGGCGTTCCAAATCAGCTCAAAACTGCCCGGTGTTTAACGCCGGAACTGGCACAAGAATGGGAGTTAAACGCCCAAACTGGCACAAAAGCTGGCGTTTAACTTCAAGAAGAGTCTCTACACGAAAATGCTTCAATGCTCAGCCCAAGCACACACCAAGTGGGCCCGGAAGTGGATTTTTATGTCTTTTACTCATCTTTGTAATTCTTAAGCTACTAGTTCCCTATAAATAGGACCTTTTACTATTGTATTTTGATCTTGGTAGCTATCTTTGAGTAGTTTTATGCTATCTTAGATCATTGGGAGGCTGGCCATTCGGCCATGCCTAGACCTTGTTCTTATGTATTTTCAACGGTGGAGTTTCTACACACCATAGATTAAGGTGTGGAGCTCTGCTGTACCTCGAGTATTAATGCAATTACTATTGTTCTTCTATTCAATTCAGCTTGTTCTTATTCCAAGATATTCATTCGCACTCAAGAACTTGATGAATGTGATGATTATGTGACACTCATCATCATTCTCACTTATGAATGCGTGACTGACAACCACCTCCGTTCTACAAGCAAACAAGGCTCTAATGTTTATCTCTTGGATTCTTTAATCGGAATCTTCGTGGTATAAGCTAGAATTGATGGCGGCATTCAAGAGAATCCGGAAGGTCTAAACCTTGTCTGTGGTATTCTGAGTAGGATTCAATGATTGAATGATTGTGACGAGCTTCAAACTCGCGATTGTGGGGCGTTAGTGACAGACGCAAAAGAATCACTGGATTCTATTCCGACATGATCGAGAACCGACAGCTGGATAGCCGTGCCGTGACAGGGTGCGTTGAACATTTCCACTGAGAGGACGGGACTGTAGCCATTGACAACGGTGATGCCCAACATACAGCTTGCCATGGAAAGGAGTAAGAAGGATTGGATAAAGATAGTAGGAAAGCAGAGAGACGGAAGGGACAAAGCATCTCCATTCGCTTATCTGAAGTTCTCACCAATGAATTACACAAGTATCTCTATCTTTATCTTTATGTTTTATTCATATGTCATCCATAACCATTTGAGCCTGCCTGACTAAGATTTACAAAGTGACCATAGCTTGCTTCATACCAACAATCTCCGTGGGATCGACCCTTACTCGCGTAAGGTTTATTACTTGGACGACCCAGTGCACTTGCTGGTTAGTTGTGCGAAGTTGTGTTTATGCCATGGTATTGAGCACCAAGTCTTTGGGGCCATTACTAGGGATTATTTGTGTTGTGAAAAGTAGTGATCACAATTTCGTGCACCAAGTTACAAGGAGCTGGAGTTTTCTCCAAGATCGATTTGCGATCCGGTTATCACCAGATAAGGGTGAGGGGTGAGGATATCCCTAAGACCACTTTCAGAACTCGTTATGGTCATTACGAGTACACTGTAATGTCTTTTGGGTTGACAAATGCTCCAGCAGTGCATGGATTACATGAACAGAGTTTTCCGTCCGTTTCTGGATAAATTTGTTGTTGTCTTCATTGACGACATACTAATTTATTCCAAAACTGAAGAAGAGCATACGGAACACTTGAGGACCGTGTTGCAGATTCTAAAGGAGAAGAAACTCTATGCAAAACTGTCTAAGTGTAAGTTTTGGAAGAGTGAGGTGAAGTTTTTGGGTCACGTGGTGAGTAAGAAGGGAATAGCAGTAGATCCAACTAAGGTGGAGGCTGTGATGGATTGGAAGCAACCAACCACCGTAACGGAGATAAGGAGTTTTCTGGGCTTAGCTGGCTATTACCGAAGGTTTATCAAGGGCTTTTCACATATAGCTTTGCCAATGACAAAGTTAACCTGCAAAGACACTCCATTTGTTTGGACTCCTAAATGCGAGGAGAGCTTTCAGACATTGAAGAAAAAGTTGACCACTGCACCTGTGTTAGTGTTAGCTGAGCAGAACGAGTCATTTGAGGTGTACTGTGATGCCTCATTGAAGAGTCTAGGGTGCGTGCTGATCAGCATCATAATGTGGTGGCGTATGCCTCACGATAGTTGAGACCTCATGAAGTTAGTTACCCTACGCACGATTTGGAACTCGTTGCGGTTGTGTTTGCCTTAAAGGTGTGGAGGCATTATCTTTTTGGGGTTAAGTTCCAAGTCTTCTCCGATCACAAGAGTTTGAAATATCTCTTTGATCAGAAAGAGCTTAATGTGAGGCAGAGAAGGTGGATGGAATTATTAAAGGACTACGACTTTGAGTTGAATTACCATCCGGGAAAGGCGAATGTAGTGGCGGATGCGTTAAGTCGGAAGTCATTATATGCGGCTTGGATGATGCTTCAAGAGGAGAAGTTGCTCAAGGGATTCGAGAGTCTAAAAATTGGTGCTCGAGAAGTATCCGAAACTTTGTGTTTGAGCCGATTAGAAATCTCAAGTGACTTTAAGTCCGAACTTCTGAAGGCTCATAAGGATGATGACGCATTGTCGAAGGTGTTACTGGCCATTGAGCAAGAAAAATAGTGGAGAGTGTCGGAAGAAAAAGATGGGTTATGGAGATTCAAGGGTAGGATCACTGTGCCGGATGTTGGCACTTTGAGGCAAGATATTTTAAAAGAGGCACACAAAAGCGGATTCTCCATTCAACCGGGAAGTACTAAGATGTACCATGATTTAAAGGCGATGTTCTGGTGGCCGGGTATGAAGAATGATGTGGCGGAATATGTTTCAAAGTGCTTAACTTGTCAAAAGGTAAAGATTGAACATCAAAGACCTTCCGGAATATTGCAACCCTTAGAGATTCCACAATGGAAGTGGGAAAGTATTGCAATGGACTTCGTGTCAGGATTACCAAGGACTAGGTCTGGTTTTGATGCTATCTGGGTGATTGTGGACCGACTGACGAAGTCAGCTCACTTTTTACCCATTCGTATGACTTACACCTTTGAGGAGCTAGCACGGTTATACATAAAGGAGATTGTGAGACTTCATGGTGTACCTGCTACTATAATCTCTGATAGAGATCCTCGTTTCACTTCAAGGTTTTGGGGTGCATTTCAGAAAGCTTTTGGAACCCGATTAAGTTTGAGCACGGCTTACCATCCTCAAACAGATGGTCAATCCGAGAGGACGATCCAAACACTAGAGGATATGTTGAGAGCTTGTGTTTTGGACCAACCGGTGAGTTGGGATCGGTATATGCCATTAGTGGAGTTTGCATACAATAATAGTTATCATGCGAGCATCGGAATGGCTCCGTATGAGGCCTTGTATGGGAGGAAATGTCAATCTCCGCTATGTTGGTATGAAGCTGAGGAGAAAGGCTTGTTGGGGCCAGAAATGATAGCTGAGACCACTGAACAAGTCAAGAAAATCCGAGATAGGATGCTTACGGCGCAGAGTCATCAAAAGAGTTACGCCGATCAGAGGTGAAAGCCCTTAGAATTTGAGGAAGGAGACCATGTCTTCCTTAAGGTTACTCCGACCACGGGAGTAGGTAGGGCGATTAAAGCAAAGAAGTTGAATCCTTGATACATTGGTCCATTTCAAATCCTGGAGAAGGTTGGACCGGTGGCGTATCGGATGGCTCTACCACCTCATCTTTCGAACCTGCACGACGTGTTTCACGTGTCGCAGCTTCGGAAGTACACTCCTGATGCTAGCCATGTGTTAGAACCTGAGTCGGTTTAGTTAAGGGAAGATTTGACGCTTCCAGTGGCTCCAGTCAGAATTGATGATACTAGTATCAAACAGTTGCGTGGAAAAGAGGTTTCATTAGTCAAAGTGGCATGGAGTCGAGGCGGTGTTGAGGAACACACTTGGGAACTTGAGTCGGAGATGCAAACGGATTATCCGCACTTATTCTCAGGTAATTGCATTTGAATTTTGTGGGCAAAATTCCCAATTAGGTGGGTAGAATGTAAAACCCGGTTAATTAACGGCTAATTAACCCATAAATGAGAATTTATTATAGAAAGCCCAAAATGTGATTTTTATGGCTAAATGTGATAGAGGAGATTGAGACAAGAATTTCGGTACCAATTTTATAGAATTCGGACCAAGATTAGACCGAACGGGCCAAACTGGACCAACCGGACCCAAAGTGGGCCCTTGGCCCAACATAACTAAACCAAAACCCTAGTTTTCAGCACTCTTTCTCCTCATTTGAGACACTAAACACGCTGAAATGGAGGCCATGGAGGGAAGAACACTCTCTCAAGTTCTATCTCTCCCTTGATCTTCAAACCACCATAACTTTTGATCTAGAGCTCCGATTGCCGCACCGTTTATGGCCACGTGTTCACCGCAGAGAGCTCTAAAAAACCCATACAATTAATCTTGAGGTAAGTGATGAGCGGATAATTTATACGCTTTTTGGCATTGTTTTTAGTATGTTTTTAGTATGATCTAGTTAGTTTTTAGTATATTTTTATTAGTTTTTAGTTAAAATTCACTTTTCTGGACCTTACTATGAGTTTGTGTGTTTTTCTGTGATTTCAGGTATTTTCTGGCTGAAATTGAGGGACCTGAGCAAAAATCTGATTCAGAGACTAAAAAGGACTGCAGATGCTGTTGGATTCTGACCTCCCTGCACTCGAAGTAAATTTTCTGGAGCTATAGAAGCCCAATTGGCGCGCTCTCAACGGCGTTGGAAAGTAGACATCCTGGGCTTTCGAGCAATATATGATAGTCCATACTTTGCCCAAGATTTGATGGCCCAAACCGGCGTTCAAAATCACCTTCAGAATTCTCAGCGTTAAACGCCGGAACTGGCACAAGAATGGGAGTTAAACGCCCAAACTGGCACCAAAGCTGGCGTTTAACTCCAAGAAGAGTCTCTACATGAAAAATGCTTCATTGCTCAGCCCAAACACACACCAAGTGGGCCCGGAAGTGGATTTTTATGTCATTTACTCATCTTTGTAAACCTTAGGCTACTAGTTCTCTATAAGTAGGACCTTTTACTATTGTATTTGGAATCTTCTGATCTTTGGAATCTTTTGATCTTTAGATCTTTTGATCACTTTGGGAGGCTGGCCATTCGGCCATGCCTAGACTTTGTTCTTATGTATTTTCAACGGTGGAGTTCTACACACCATAGATTAAGGTGTGGAGCTCTGCTGTACCTCGAGTATTAATGCAATACTATTGTTCTTCTATTCAATTCCGCTTGTTCTTGTTCCAAGATATCACTTGTTCTTCAACTTGATGAATGTGATGATCCGTGACACTCATCATCATTCTCACCTATGAACGTGTGACTGACAACCACCTCCGTTCTACCTTAGATTGAGTGAATATCTCTTGGATTCCTGATACACGATGCATGGTTGATCGCCGACAACCGAGCGCTCGCCTGACAAACGAGCCAGCCATTCCGTGAGATCAGAGTCTTCGTGGTATAGGCAAGAACTGATGGCGGCATTCAAGAGAATCCGGAAGGTCTAACCTTGTCTGTGGTATTCTGAGTGGATTCAATGATTGAATGACTGTGACGTGCTTCAAACTCCTGAGGGCGGGGCGTTAGTGACAGACAAAAGAATCACTGGATTCTATTCCGGCCTGATTGAGAACCGACAGATGGATAGCCGTGCCGTGACAGGGTGCGTTGAACATTTCCAATGAGAGGATGGGAGGTAGCCACTGACAACGGTGAAACCCTTGCATAAGCTTGCCATGGAAAGGAGTAAGAAGGATTGGATGAAGACAGTAGGAAAGCAGAGAGACGGAAGGGACAGTATCTTCATACGCTTATCTGAAGCTCTCACCAATGATATACATAAGTATCTCTATCTTTATCTTTATGTTTTGTTCATCATCTATACCCATTTGAGTCTGCCTGACTAAGATATACAAGGTGACCATAGCTTGCTTCATACCAACAATCTCCGTGGGATTGACCCTTACTCGCGTAAGGTTTATTACTTGGACGACCCAGTGCACTTGCTGGTTAGTTGTGCGAAGTTGTAGTGATCACGATTTCGCACACCAAGTTTTTGGCGCCGTTGCCGGGGATTGTTTCGTGTATGGACAACTGACGGTTCATCTTGTTGCTTAGATTAGGTATTTTTTTTTCAGAGTTCTTAAGAATGAGTTTTAGAGTTTCATGATGATCTGTTGAAATCTGGCTGGCTAAGAAGCCATGTCTAATCTTATTGGACCGAGGTTTCAACTTATCATCACAAGAGCTTGTTGATTTCTATCAATCTTGCTGTTGGAGCAATGATCTGCTGAGGCTTGGCTGGCCATTGGCCATGTCTAGTGTTTTGGACCGAAGCTTTCTTTGAAAGCTTGGCTGGCTGTGAAGCCATGTCTAATTCCTGGACCGGAGTCTTAGACTAGCATTGCAATGATTCCTGGAATTCAAATTAAGAATTCTGAAACCTTCATTTTCTATTTTCATATAATTTTCGAAAAAGCACAAAAAAATTTCAAAATCATAAAAACCAAAAATATTTTATGTTTCTTGTTTGAGTCTAGTGTCTAATTTTAAGTTTGGTGTCTTGCATGCATTGTTTATTTGATCTTGGTTCTATTTTCAAGTCAATAGTACAGGGAACTGAAGATTCAGAACATGCAGCAAAGGAATTACACAGAAAAAGCTGGGCGTTCAAAACGCCCAGTGAAGAAGAACAGACTGGCGTTTAAACGCCAGCCAGGGTGCCTGGTTGGGCGTTTAACGCCCAAAAAGGTAGTGCATTGGGCGTTAAAAGCCAGAATGTGCACCATTCTGGGCGTTTAACGCCAGGATGGCACAAGAGGGAAGATTCTGTTTTTAATTCAGATTTTTTTTCAAGTTTTCAAAGTTTTTCAAAATCAAATCTTTTTCAAATCATATCTTTTCAATCAAATCTTTTTCAAAATCAATTTCTTTCTCTTTCAAAGATACTTGCTAACAATTAATGATTTGATTGAACATTTCAAGTATGCTGCCTTTTCTGTTGAGAAAGGTTTAATGTTTGAATCATATCTTTTCTTGTTAGGCAAGTCATTAATTTTTAAAATCAAATCTTTTTTTTTTAAAATTGTTTTCAAATCATATCTTTTCAATCATATCTTTTTAAAACCATAACTTTTTAATCATATCTTTTTAATCACATCTTTTTCAAAACAGTTTTTAATCATATCTTTTTGATTTCTAATTTCAAAATCTTTTTCAAAAATTACTTGATCTCTTTCTCACTCTTGATTTTCGAAAATCAAATTAAAGTTTTTCAAAATGTTTTTAAAATCTTTTTTTTTATTTTATTTTCGAAAAATCTCTTCCCCTCTTCTCACATCCTTCTATTTATGGAGTACCACTCCTCCTCAATGCACAATTTGAACTCTATCTAACTAAGTTCGAATTCTTCTCCTTCTTCCTTCTATTTTTCTTCTTCTCTGACACCTCAAGGAATCTCTATACTGTGACATAGAGGATTCCACATTTTCTTGTTCTCTTCTCTTTCATATGAGCAGGAACAAAGACAAAAGCATTCTTGTTGAAGCTGACCCTGAACCTGAAAGGACCTTGAAGCGAAAGCTAAGAGAAGCTAAGGCACAACTCTCTGTAGAGGACCTAACAGAAATCTTCAAAGAAAAAGACATGGCAGCCGAAAACAACAACAATGCAAACAATGCAAGGAAGGTGCTGGGTGACTTTACTGCACCTACTCCCGACTTCTATGGGAGAAGCATCTCTATCCCTGCCATTGGAGCAAACAACTTTGAGCTTAAGCCTCAATTAGTTTCTCTAATGCAACAGAATTGCAAGTTCCATGGACTTCCATTGGAAGATCCTCATCAGTTTTTAGCTGAGTTCTTGCAAATCTGTGACACTGTCAAGACTAATGGGGTTGACCCTGAGGTCTACAGACTTGTGCTATTCCCTTTTGCTATAAGAGACAGAGCTAGGACATGGTTGGACTCACAACCTAAAGAAAGCCTGGACTCATGGGAAAAGCTAGTCAATGCCTTCTTGGCAAAGTTCTTTCCACCTCAAAAATTGAGTAAGCTTAGAGTGGAAGTCCAAACCTTCAGACAGAAGGATGGAGAATCCCTCTATGAAGCTTGGGAAAGATACAAACAATTGATCAGAAAATGTCCTTCTGACATGCTTTCTGAATGGAGCATCATAGGTATTTTCTATGATGGTCTCTCTGAACTATCCAAGATGTCTTTGGATAGCTCTGCTGGAGGATCTCTTCATCTGAAGAAGACGCCTACAGAAGCTCAAGAACTAATTGAAATGGTTGCAAATAACCAATTCATGTACACTTCTGAAAGGAATCCTGTGAACAATGGGACAAATCAGAAGAAAGGAGTTCTTGAGATTGATACTCTGAATGCCATTCTGGCTCAGAACAAGATATTGACTCAACAAGTCAATTTGATTTCTCAAAGTCTGTCTGGAATGCAAAATGCACCAAGCAGTACTAAGGATGCTTCATCTGAAGAAGAAACTTATGATCCTGAGAACCCTTCAATGGAAGAGGTGAATTACCTAGGAGAACTCTATGGAAACACCTATAATTCTTCATGGAGAAATCATCCAAATTTCTCATGGAAGGATCAACAGAGACCTCAACAAGGTTTCAACAACAATAATGGTGGAAGAAATAGGTTTAGCAATGGCAAGCCTTTTCCATCATCTTCTCAGCAACAGACAGAGAACTCTAAGCAGAACCACTCTGACTTAGCAACCATGGTCTCTGATCTAATAAAAACCACTCAAAGTTTCATGACTGAAACAAGGTCCTCCATTAGGAATTTGGAGGCACAAGTGGGACAGCTGAGTAAGAAAATTACTGAACTCCCTCCTAGTACTCTTCCAAGCAATACAGAAGAAAATCCAAAAGGAGAGTGCAAGGCCATCAACATGGCCGAATTTGGAGAGGAAGGAAAGGAAGTGAACGCCACTGAGGAAGACCTCAATGGGCGTGCACTGACCTCCAATGAGTTCCCCAATGAGGAACCATGGGAATCTGAGGCTCAAAATGAGACCATAGAGATTCCATTGGACTTACTTCTGCCATTCATGAGCTCTGACGAGTATTCCTCCTCTGAAGAAGATGAGTATGTCACTGAAGAGCAAGTTGCTAAATACCTTGGAGCAATCATGAAGGTAAATGACAAGTTATTTGGAAATGAGACTTGGGAGAACGAACCTCCTTTGCTCACCCAAGAACTGGATGACTTGTCTAGGCAGAAATTACCTCAAAAGAGACAAGATCCTGGGAAGTTTTCAATACCTTGTACCATAGGCACCATGACCTTCAAGAAGGCTCTGTGTGACTTAGGGTCAAGTGTAAACCTCATGCCTCTCTCTGTAATGGAGAAGCTAGGGATCTTTGAGGTGCAAGCTGCAAGAATCTCACTAGAGATGGCAGACAATTCAAGAAAACAAGCTTATGGACTTGTAGAGGATGTTTTGGTGAAGATTGAAGACCATTACATCCCTGCTGATTTCATAGTCCTAGAGACTGGGAAGTGCATGGATGAATCCATCATCCTTGGCAGACCCTTCCTAGCCACAGCAAAGGCTGTGATTGATGTTGATGGAGGTGAACTGATCATTCAAGTGAATGAAGAATCCTTTGTGTTTAAGACTCAAGGATATCCCTCTGTCACCATGGAGAGGAAGCATGAAGAGCTTCTCTCAACTCAGAGTCAAACAGAGCCCCCACAGTCAAACTCTAAGTTTGGTGTTGGGAGGCCACAACCAAACTCTAAGTTTGGTGTTGAACCCCCACATTCAAACTCTAAGTTTGGTGTTGGGAGGTTCCAACATTGCTCTGAGCATTTGTGAGGCTCCATGAGAGCCCACTGTCAAGCTACTGACATTAAAGAAGCGCTTGTTGGGAGGCAACCCAATGTTATATTTTATCTATTTTTTCTTTGTTATTTTATGTTTTTTGTAGGTTGATGATCATGAGAAGTCACAAAAACAATTGAAAAAGCAAAAACAGAATGAAAAACAGAAAGAAAAATAGCACACCTTGGAGGAAGATGTTGCTGGCGTTTAAACGCCAGTGAGGCTAGCAGATGGGCGTTTAACGCCCAGTCTGGCACCATTCTGGGCATTTAACGCCAAAAAGGGGCACCAGACTGGCGTTAAACGCCAGGAAAGGGCAAGAACCTGGCGTTAAACGCCAGAAATGGGCACCAGCCCGGCGTTTAACGCCAGAATTGGCTAAAAACGCAATTTTGCATGCCATTTGGTGCAGGGATGACTTTTCCTTGACACCTCAGGATCTGTGGACCCCACAGGATCCCCACCAACCCCACCACTCTCTCTCTTCTTCCCCATTCACCAATCACCTCAATACCTCTTCCCCAAAAAAAAACCCTTCACCTATCAAATCCCATCTTTTTCTTCACCACTCACATCCATCCTTCATAAAACCACACCTACCTCACCCTTCAAATTCAAACCACTTCCCCTCCCAAACCCACCCATACATGACCGAACCATGAGCCCCCCTCTCCTATATAAACCCTTCTTCACTCCTTCATTTTCACACAACCTAAACACCACTTCTCCCTCTCTTTGGCCGAACACAAAGCCATTCCCTTCTTCCTCATTTCTTTTTCTTCTACTCTCTTCTTTCTTCTTTTGCTCGAGGACGAGCAAACCTTTTAAGTTTGGTGTGGTAAAAGCATTGCTTTTTGTTTTTCCATAACCATTTATGGCATCCAAGGCCGGAGAAACCTCTAGAAAGAGGAAAGGGAAGGCAAAAGCTTCTACCTCCGAGCCATGAGAGATGGAGAGATTCATCTCAAGGGTGCATCAAGACCACTTCTATGAAGTTGTGGCCATGAAGAAGGGTCAACTTTGATCAAAAGGTTGGACCAAGTCCTCATATATATCTGTGAAGAGGACGCCCAATGGAAGAGAAATTCAAGAGGGAAGCCGGTTCAACTGAGAAGGCATGACCTCAAGCCCATCACTAAGAAAAGGATGGAGCAAACAAGAGATCCTCCTCCTCATGAAGTCCCTAAGATGCCTCAAGGGATGCACTTCCCTCCACAAAACTATTGGGAGCAAATCAACACCTCCCTAGGAGAATTGAGTTCCAACATGGGACAACTAAGGGTGGAGCACCAAGAACACTCCA
Organism: Arachis stenosperma; assembly: GCF_014773155.1. NCBI lineage: Eukaryota > Viridiplantae > Streptophyta > Magnoliopsida > Fabales > Fabaceae > Arachis > Arachis stenosperma. Next base: position 149,670,117 of record NC_080385.1, read on the forward strand.
TTCTCCTCCATGAAATTAGAGAAGATCAAAGAATCATGAGAGAGAGCAACAAAGACAAGGAAGAGACATTGAGGAGCTCAAGCACTCCATAGGATCTTCAAGAGGAAGAACAAGCCGCCATCACTAAGGTGGACCCGTTCTTTAATTTCCTTGTTCTTTGTTTTTCTGTTTTTCGAAATTTTCATGCTTATGTTTGTCTATGTTTGTGTCTTATGATCATTAGTGTCTTAGTGTCTATGCCTTAAAGTTATGAATGTCCTATGAATCCATCACCTTTCTTAAAAGAAAACTGTTTTTATCACAAAAGAACAAGAAGTACAGGATTTCAAATTCATCTTTAAAACTAGCTTAATTAGTTTGATGTGGTGACAATACTTTTTATTTTCTGAATGTATGCTTGAACAGTGCATATGTCTTTTGAATTTGTTGTTCATGAATGTTAAAATTGTTGGCTCTTGAAAGAATGATGAAAAAGGAGACATGTTACTGAGGATCTGAAAAATCATTAAAATGATTCTTGAAGCAAGAAAAAGCAGTGAATACAAAAAAAAAGGGAGAAAAACGAAAAAAAAAGGGGAAAGAGAAAAAGAAAGAAATAAAGTTATGATCCAAGGCAAAAAGAGTGTGCTTAAGAACCCTGGAAACCTCTAATTGGGGACTTTAGCAAAGCTGAGTCACAATCTGAAAAGGTTCACCCAATTATGTGTCTGTGGCATGTATGTATCTGGTGGTAATACTGGAAGACAGAGTGCTTTGGGCCATGGCCAAGACTCAATAAGTAGCTGTGTTCAAGAATCATCATACTTAACTAGGAGAATCAATAACACTATCTGGATTCTGAGTTCCTAAAGAAGCCAATCATTCTGAATTTCAAAGGATAAAGTGAGATGCCAAAACTGTTCGGAGGCAAAAAGCTACTAGTCCCGCTCATCTAATTTGGAGCTAAGTTTCATTGATAATTTGGAGTCTATAGTATATTCTCTTCTTTTTATCTTATTTGATTTTCAGTTGCTTGGGGACAAGCAACAATTTAAGTTTGGTGTTGTGATGAGCGGATAATTTATATGCTTTTTGGCATTGTTTTTAGTATATTTTTAGTATGATCTAGTTAGTTTTTAGTATATTTTTATTAGTTTTTAGTTAAAATTCACTTTTCTGGACTTTACTATGAGTTTGTGTGTTTTTCTGTGATTTCAGGTATTTTCTGGCTGAAATTGAGGGACCTGAGCAAAAATCTGATTCAGAGACTGAAAAGGACTGCAGATGCTGTTGGATTCTGACCTCCCTGCACTCGAAGTGGATTTTCTGGAGCTACAGAAGCCCAATTGGCGCGCTCTCAACGGCGTTGGAAAGTAGACATCCTGGGCTTTCGAGCAATATATGATACTCCGTACTTTGCCCAAGATTTGATGGCCCAAACCGGCATTCAAAATCACCTTCAGAATTCCCAGCGTTAAACGCCGGAACTGGCACAAGAATGGGAGTTAAACGCCCAAACTGGCACCAAAGCTGGCGTTTAACTCCAAGAAGAGTCTCTACACGAAAAATGCTTCATTGCTCAGCCCAAACACACACCAAGTGGGCCCGGAAGTGGATTTTTATGTCATTTACTCATCTTTGTAAACCTTAGGCTACTAGTTCTCTATAAGTAGGACCTTTTACTATTGTATTTGGAATCTTCTGATCTTTGGAATCTTTTGATCTTTAGATCTTTTGATCACTTTGGGAGGCTGGCCATTCGGCCATGCCTAGACTTTGTTCTTATGTATTTTCAACGGTGGAGTTTCTACACACCATAGATTAAGGTGTGGAGCTCTGCTGTACCTCGAGTATTAATGCAATTACTATTGTTCTTCTATTCAATTCCGCTTGTTCTTGTTCCAAGATATCACTTGTTCTTCAACTTGATGAATGTGATGATCCGTGACACTCATCATCATTCTCACCTATGAACGTGTGACTGAAAACCACCTCCGTTCTACCTTAGATTGAGTAAATATCTCTTGGATTCCTGATACACGATGCATGGTTGATCGCCTGACAACCGAGCGCTCGCCTGACAAACGAGCCAGCCATTCCGTGAGATCAGAGTCTTCGTGGTATAGGCAAGAACTGATGGCGGCATTCAAGAGAATCCGGAAGGTCTAACCTTGTCTGTGGTATTCTGAGTAGGATTCAATGATTGAATGACTGTGACGTGCTTCAAACTCCTGAGGGCGGGGCGTTAGTGACAGACGCAAAAGAATCACTGGATTCTATTCCGGCCTGATTGAGAACCGACAGATGGATAGCCGTGCCGTGACAGGGTGCGTTGAACATTTCCAATGAGAGGATGGGAGGTAGCCACTGACAACGGTGAAACCCTTGCATAAGCTTGCCATGGAAAGGAGTAAGAAGGATTGGATGAAGACAGTAGGAAAGCAGAGAGACGGAAGGGACAGTATCTTCATACGCTTATCTGAAGCTCTCACCAATGATATACATAAGTATCTCTATCTTTATCTTTATGTTTTGTTCATCATCTATACCCATTTGAGTCTGCCTGACTAAGATATACAAGGTGACCATAGCTTGCTTCATACCAACAATCTCCGTGGGATCGACCCTTACTCGCGTAAGGTTTATTACTTGGACGACCCAGTGCACTTGCTGGTTAGTTGTGCGAAGTTGTAGTGATCACGATTTCGCACACCAGTAAGCCACGTTTTGCTCTTCGAATTTCCAGCTTTGATTTCGAGTTTCATGAGAAAAAATGTTGAGATTTTGGGCTCTTTGATGTTATAGGACCCAACTCTCTTGAAGAAGAAGGTTAACCTTGTCTCCTTGGACCTTGGGTGTGGTAAAATTCTCAATCCTAGTGTAATTTGTTGTTCTATGATGTTTGGGTATTGAGATGTTGTGTATGGGTATGATGATTGTGGCTTAGGTTGTGTATGTATGAATATTGGAGCCTGATTAGTGATATTGAAAAGCTTGAAAAGGGATTTGGTGGTGAAAAATCTGTTCTTGGAGGTGTTGAGGCCTTGAGAGCTTGAGAAAAAGTGGTTTGGAAGTGCTCCGGTTGAGCTTGGGAAATCGGCTAAGGTATGGTCTCGGTTTCTCGTATCTAATATGTAATGTGGTAGGAAATACTTAGGCTAGAGGCCCTAAGATAGGCATTGAATTTTTGGTGTTGTTGAATGGTTGAAATATATGATGTGGTCATATATGTGATGATGATTATTGATGCCTTGATAGTACGATGTATGAGATATATGCATGTTGTGATATATGCTTGATGATTGGTTATGGTTGAATTGTGGGTTGAACCATGTTGATGGTGAGTATGATATTGATTGTGTACAATGATGATTTATTGGAATTGGTATTGTTGATAATTGGCATGAGGAAGAGTATATGATATGTCAATTTGTTTGAGTTTGAGCCACTTGGGTGAAGTGGGTTAAAATGATGGGATAGTGATTTTGGTAAATTGTGGTAAAGTGTCAATGTGTGAGTTGAGGAGGCTTGAAGTTGAATTTAATATATTTTGATTGATTTCAAAGAAAAGGGATGAAATTGGCATGTTTTGATTGATTTTGAAAAGAGTTGAAAATGGCTTGTTTTGAAAATGGCACTTTGTGGTTTTGTATGAAAAACATGGTTTTTGGGCATATTTTGACGGGACATAACTTGGACTACGGATCTCTGTTTTGTGCCAAATCCATTTAGAAATGAAATTTGATCCAGGATGTCCATGCCGTTCGAAGAACGGGTTAAAAACGATTTAAAATAAGGAAGTTATGTCCATCGGAAGATTTGGGGTTGAATCTGTGAAATTCTGCAGTTTTTGACTTAGAAAATTTTTAGCAGAATGACCCCCCGCGCGTAGGCGCACTTGGCACGTACGCGCCGTTCTTCAAGAAAGCGCCATCCACGCGTGCGCGTGGTGTGCGCGAGCGCGCCGATGTGCTGCACCCAATGCCCAGCCATTTTCCAGAAAGTTGTGCCAGAACTGTGCCAGATTTATGCCTGGGGCATGAGAGCACCCACGCGTATACGTGGCTGACGCGTACGCATCGCTCGCCTATTTTTCAATCCACGCGTTAGCGTGCATGACGCATACGCATCGATGAGTTTTGTGGCCATCCACGCGTGCGCGTGGAGTACGCGTACGCGTGGCCCCGTTTTCATCCCAAAGTTGAATTTTGAGTTTTAAAAGCCGAATTTCATACTTCAAAGCCTCCGATCTCACCACTTGTGTCTTAAATCATTATGATATGCCTAGCAATGAGAAAAGGAGCTAGAGGATGTGGTAACCCCCGAGTGAAGCAAGGGAATAATGAATGATCAATGAGGATCAAAGATGATTATGTGAGAGGCGGAGGATGGTGGTGGAAGTGCTTGTTATGCCATGGACCGTAGGGCCGTAATTGTTAATGAATTTGGCTGGTTATGGATTTAACCGTGAGCCGGATGGCTAGATTATTGCCGTGTTACGGCGGAGCCATGATTATGGCTATGTATAAAGGCATATATGCTGTTGAATGAATTGTGAATGTTGTACTTCCACTGTTGGAGATGAGAGTTTCCCTGGAAGGAAGCAGTGGCTAGCCACCACGTGCTCCAAGTTGAGACTCGAAGCTCTTTTGACCCTATGTCGTAAGGGTGGCCGGGCACTGTGAAAGCTCGGATGAGCTCGCCCCCGTAAATATAGATCATGATTATGATCAAGTTTATGATGAGTATAACTCGAGTTGGGGATGCGCAACAGAGGGACAGTCCAATGGTTAGCTACCAGGACTTGTCGGGTTGGCTCTATAACCGACAGATGATATCATCAGCCATTATGGACAGGCATTCATCATATGCATACTATGTGGATTGATTGAGATTGCCTATTTGACTGCATATTACTTGCTATTTGTCTAAATGCCTTACTTGTTCCTATTTGTATATCTCTTGTCTGATATAACTGTGTTTGCTACATTATACTCCTGTTGGTGGTTGGGAGGCGTGAAGGAATTGGAAAGGGAAGTATTAGTTAGACTGAAGAATCTTTAGTCAGTCGCCACATATGGTTTATCTTGTTTATAAGCTTTGATATTATCTGGAGGAAGTTCTAGGATTGCCTTTGGCTTTCCTCTATTATTATGTATTATATATGTGGAAGCTGTTACCATCCTGGGGACCTCTGGTTCTCACCCATACGGATTTTGTGGTTTTCAGATGCAGGACGTGAGGTTTCTCGCTGAGGCCTGCTGGAGACTTCTGGATTTGCGAAGATCCTTTGTTCTTAGGACTCTGTTTTAGTTTATATGATTTGCTTAGATACTTTTATCTCTATTAAATAATACAAACTGTGATGGCTCCTCTTATAGGAGATTTTGGAGGATAGGTTTTATGTATTTGTGTCCATTTGGGTTTCCTTTGGGGTTTTTCTTATTTTATCATATGTATATATTGCTATATGCTCGGACCGGTTATCTTCGCAGCCTGATTTTGAGTCTTGATATTCCTGTTTTTGACACTCCTTTGTATATATATAATCTTGCGTTGGTTTATCCTTGTTCGTTACGTTATCGATCGGAGTGTTGCGCTTTTGAGTTGCAATTTTTGTTTACCCTTTTTTCTACAAAGGCTCCTAGTTATAGTCAATCATTCATACTACTATACATACTAAATTTTTATTTTAGAGGTCGTAATGCCTTGCCATCTCTGAATTATGACTTAAGCATAAGACTCTGTATGGTAGGGTGTTACACCAATGCCATTACCATCCAACACAACATTCAAGTGGATAAAATTATTATCCTTGACCTTTACTTTCCCACTTGAATATGGGTTACTGCAGACGGATGGTCAACTTAGATCTCTTTGTGGCTATAAGAGTAAGAGGAAAATGGTTAATGGTAGGAGTTTTCTTGCAAGGTTCCATATGGTTGCATGCTCCAAATTGAAGTACAAGGGTTGGTGTAGAGCTCGATTGAATCAGTCTAGGAAGATGTTTGGACGCTTAAATGAGAATTCCAAGGCTGAACCACCCGGATGGAATCATGATAATCAACTTGAAGGCGGGTGTAGAAACAAGATTTAGGATCCGGGAATATATGAGGATCAATTTTGGGAGCTCAAAGCTTGTGAAGAACTCCATCAAAGCTTGAGGAATTTACTTGGTATTGATAGAGCTTCTTGGAAGTCCAAGCATTGGTGAAAGTTTCGAGACGAGTTCAAGCACAAGCCACCATGACAAGGAGCTCACCAAATGTCCAACTTAAGGACAATAACTAAAAGTGCTAGGTGGGAGACAACCCACCATGGTATGATCGTTCTTTTCTCTCTTCTTAGTTTTCCTTTTCAGTGACTCTTCTCATTATTAGTATATATAGTTTGCATCTTCATCTGCGTATTGCATAAAAAAAGGGATCGACGCGCCAGCGCCTGGTGTGCATCCGCGTCCTTTGTGGATGCGACATGAGTTAGATTGAACAGAGAGTGGCGGGAGCTGGGCAAGAAATGTGCCTTAGGCACAATCCCTCCCACGCACACGCATACTGTACATGTGCGCGCCGCGTCCACTTTTGGCGACGCACGCGTCCGCACCCTTGGCGCATCCACGTGCATAAGGAAATTGGCGTAAGAGTATGTCTTGGCCGAAAGTTGTGCTGGCTTCGCGCTGGGATAGTGCTGGATGCACAAAATAGCCCACGCGTACGTGTCCTTGACGCGTACGCGTCACCTTCACCACAAGGCCACCCACACGTGCGCGTACATGACGCGCACGCGTCGCACGCCTTTTCAGCACCAATACAAAGTTACAGAGAGTTGTGAGTGCGCGGTGTGAGCCTCGCACTAGAGGCACCACCTTGGCCACACTGACGCATCCGCGTCCCCTTTCATTTGTGCACATCCACGCGTCCGCACGCAGTACGCGTACGCGTCGCATGCACTGCCCAGTTTCGTCTTCTTACTTCTTTCTCGCTACCTTTTTCTTCTTCCTTTCTCACTTTCCTCTCCTCCCCTCTCATCCTTATTCCCCTTCTATCCTTCTATTTGTTACATATGCATACTCGCATTCATGGCATTTTAACTTCGTTGTTTCTTCTCCCTCTTTTCTATAATTGTTGTTTTCACATTGGTGTTACAAATTTTCTTACTCAACTGTTGCATATTTCTTGCATTATTTTGGGTGCTCCTTGACTTGTTTGCTATTTAGTTGTCTTGCCCTATGCTTCTATTATTTTCTCACTTACATGTTGTAGCTACCATGTAGTTGAGATTCTCATTATCTGGCATTAACCCACCCATATTCTATTTGTTTTCTTATCTTTGTTTCTGGGTTACTTTTCTTCCTTTTTCTCTTCTTTCAGGATGGCCACCGAGAAGGGAAAGGGAAAGCTTCTCAATGGTGTGACAGACAAGTTCATCTGCACAATCTTTGGAGAAAAGCTTCAGTTGTAGCAACTCGTCCACTTGCACATCTTAGCATGCACTGAGGAGACGGTGCAACCTTTAAGTGTGGGGAGGTCGATACCGTCTCTGTGGGTTAGTCACTTTCTTCTCAACACCAATTTTAGGATTTTTCTTTGTTAGTCCACTATTGCATTTGCATGTTTGATTGCATGTTTGTTTGTTTTTGTGCATATTTTACCACTGCTTGGTTGAAATGATGAATTCTTCTTCAAGAAACTTCTTATAGCATTTCACTAATTTAAATAAAATTTTTGTTAAACTTGTTTGAAGAAATATTATATTAGAACATGATTTTAGAGCTCGAACACACAAAACCAGTGAGATTTTGAGCCTAATTGATTGGTTGCATCTTATCAACCAATGTTCTAATTTTGGTGTGTGTTGTTCTCTCTAAAATTGTGATCTATATCTTGCTTAATTCTATATTTCCATTATTTAATGTATGCATGCACTTATATGATTGAGGCCTTGTTTCACTTAGCTTACATACCCATATGGCCTTACCCTTTCATTATCCTTTGCAAACCAATTTGAGCCTATTTTACCCCATTTGTTCTTTATTTTAGCACATCATTAACTCTAAGCGAAAAACAATAATGTCCCTAATTTGAATCCATGGTTAGCCTAGACTAGTGAGAGTGCTCATGAATTAAGTGTGGGAAAATTGGGATTGAAAACAATTGGTTTGAGAACTAGGTGTTGTGTGGTCTTGAGAAAATATGAACAAGAATGTTAATCACATGTTTATGCATGCAATACTTTAATCATATACATTGAGAAAAACATAAGAAAAGAAAAGAAAAATGGAAAAAATATGAGAAAAAGAAAAGAAAAAAAGAGCAAATAATAAAAAAGGGATAAAATACCCCAAGTTAAGTAATAATATCAATGCATATGAGTTGTACTTAAATTTGGGATGCTTGAATATGTGCAAAACATGGTTAATGTATAGTTAGGTTGTGTATTTTGATTACATGGATTGTCCTAAGTTAGGTGGGAAGTTTAGGTTAATAAAGGATTCATATTCTAGTTCACTTGACCAAATACAATCCTACCTTGACCTTAACCCCATTAAAATCCTTAAAAGACCTCTTGATATGTGTATCTGTGCATTAATTATTTGTTGATTGGTAGAAGAAGAGCAAGTCTTAGAAAACAAGGTTAGTAGAGAATTGAGAGAATCGAACCTTAAACACCTGAGCGATTAGAGTGTATTCACTTTCAGTGAGGGTTCGATGCTCGATTCTTTGTTCCCGGTTTTCATGAGCTATTTTCTTCTGCAAGTTTATTTGTACTTCATTTTATGATTTGAATTAGTGAAATCCAGTTCATATTTTTTCTTGAAAGGTTTATTTACTTTTCACCAAGTAGGTAAAAGCATTTTGCGTCTAGCTGCATTCATATAGATAGGTTGCATTTCATACATCCTACCATTCCTCTTCACTCTTATAGTTTCTCTTGAGCTTAGCATGAGGACATGCTAATGGTTAAGTGTGGGGAGATTTGATGTACTACTATTTAGTGGTATATCTTGTGCTTAATTGAGTGGATTTTATCCACTAATCTCACACTTATTCATTGAATTCGCATGTTTTACATTTTCCTTCTTGATTTTGTGCTATAATTGAAAATACGTTTCTTTGGTTATAATTTAGCAATGTTTAATCCTCTCTTATTACCATTCGATGCCTTGATATGGGTGTTAAGTGTTTTCAGATATTATAGGGCAGGAATGGCTTAAATGATGGAAAGGAAGCATGCAAAAGTGGAAGGAATACAAGAAATTGAAGGAACTATAAAGCTGTCAACCCTGACCTCTTTGCACTCAATCGATCATAACTTGAGCTACAAAGGTCCAAATGAGGCAGTTCTAGTTACGTTGGAAAGTTAACATCTGGGACTTTGCAACGATATATAATTTGCTATAGTTAACCTGGCGTTTAAGGACGCGCATGCGCAAAGCACGCGCACGCGCAAATTTGGCCAAAAGTCCATCGGCGCGCACGCACACTTGGCGCGTACGCGTGACATGTGCGACGTACTACGACTGCAGAAATCGCTGGGGGCGATTTTTGGGCTGTTTTGACCCAGTTTTCGGCCCAGAAAATACAGATTAGAGGCTACAGAGTGGGGGAATCATTCATTCATCATTCACTTCTCATTATTCACAATTTTTAGGTTTTAGATGTAGTTTTCTAGAGAGAGTGTGGCTCTCTCCTCTCTCTTAGATTTTAGGATTAGGATTTCTTCTTCTTCTCAATTCCAGGTTCAATGTTCTTTTAATTTAGTTTCTCTTTTATTTGTTTATGAACTCCATGTTAGATTTGATTTCTTTATTTAATGCAATTTGAGGTATTTCATATTTATGATTTTAATTTAGCTTTTTACATTCTTAGCTTGTGTTGAGTAATTGGAGACACTTGAGTTATCAAACTCCTTGTTGATTGAAAATTGGAATTCTTTGCTGATTGATTTGAATTTTCCTAACTCTAGTCTTTTCTTAGGAATTGACTAGGACCTGAGGAATCAAATTTATTTATCCACTTAACATATCTTCATAGTTAGAGGTTGACCAAGTGGGAGCAAAAGCCAATTCTCATCACAATTGATAAGGATAACTAGGATAGGACGTCCAATTCTTAGACCTTGCAAGGGTTTTCATGATAATTAGTTTACTTTCTTGTCATTTACATTCCTTGTTCAAACATTTCAAAAACCCAAAAAGATACTTTTCTCATAACCAATAATAAGAACACCTCCCTGCAATTCCTTGAGAGGTGACCCGAAGTTTAAATACTTCGGTTATTAATTTTTATTGGGTTTGCTTTAGTGACAAACAAGTTTTTACATGAAAGGATTCTTTGTTGGTTTAGACGCTATACTTTCAACGAGAATTTATTTGTGAAATGCTAGATCATGCAAGAATCCATTCGTCAAAACACGATAGCTAATACTCCAAGTGCTGACAAAGACAAGGATGTTGACTTGGATGAAGAGTATTTCGAAGAGGGAGATCATGAAATGGTTGGAACTATTTAGATTATTCCAATTGAATACTTGGGTTAGTATGAAGGCAACCCTGAAGAAAATTATGACATGGATGCTGAAGAAGCTTTTTCTTTCATCTGGTATGAGGATGAACCAGGGTACTTTCTGAGGCATTCTGAAAAACAAAAATCTCATCTTCGCCCACTTTATATTACTACTACTTTGAGTGGAATTAAAGTAAGTAAATTTTTAATTGATGGCGGAGCAACAATAAGTCTCTTACCGAAGAGGATACTGATGAAAGTTGGTAAGCATCCTAATGATTTGGTTCCCACCAACATTGCTGTAACAGACTTTAGTGGTGCTTCTACTCCTGCGAAAGGTCTGGTTACCTTGGGGGTGAAAGTGGGGTCTTCTGAGCAAAATACTGTTTTGTGGTAGTGCCTTCGAGGGCAAGTTATAATGCTTTACTGGGTCGGGACTGGATTCATGGAGTTGGAGCTGTACCATCTACTGTGCATCAGAGTGTCCTCCTTAGGACAAAATATGGAAAGCTTGAAATTGTTAAGGCTGATTCAAATTTGTATGTCGAACAGCTGCATGTCGATTTTAGGGTATATAGTCCGAAATTGAAGCCTTTAAATATTGACAGGGTGTTAAATTCTTACAACTGTGAGGGCTGATATTTGTTTTCAGAAGGTCTGACGGTGAAACTGCGTCATCCACATCTTACTATGCCCCCAACTGGTTTGGATTGTTCATCTTAAAATTGATTCGAGACGTTGTTCGATGGAACATGCCCAAGATGTCTCAGATTACCTGGTGATTTTAAATAATTATATAAGTAATTTCCTTTCAGTAGAGAATAAATTTGGTTCTTCTGATGAAGTTGAATCATTTAGGAACGTAATTTCTTCTTTTAGAAGCAACAATTCAATGTCTTCAATCAAATTTAGTCATAGTTTAAGTTTTTCTTCATTATGTAATTCAAATGATATTTTAAGTGAAACTGTTGATAAAATATCAGAAGTTCATTGTAGAAAATGAAGCTGTTGTTAATCCAGCAAATTCTCAAGTTCATTTTATTCCTAATGAATCTGTTGATTTCTCTTTTGATTGCATCTATGATGTAGAACTTTTGGGTTTTGAAAAATATTCAATAAAAGATGGGGATCACTTAAAAGGATTTGAATCCTAAGATCCTTTAGAGGAAATTAATTTGGGATCTGTTGATGATGTTTGAATTACTTATATCTGTAAAGATCTTGCGGATCTTTTTCAAACTGAACTTTTCCATCTTTTACATGAGTTTAAAGATTGTTTTGCTTGGGATTATCATGAGATGCCTGGTCTCGATCGTTCTCTCGTAGAACATCAATTAGCATTGAAATCAAATGCTCGACCTGTGAAGCAAACTCCTCGACGTTTTGCTCCAAAAATCAATCAAAAGTTTAAGGAAGAAATAGAATAGTTGATTAAAGCGAAATTTATTTGTACCATGCGTTATGTTGAATGGGTTTCATATATTGTTCCTATAATGAAGAAAAATAGAAAATTAAGGGTGTGTATTGATTTTAGAGATTTGAATAATGCCACCCCAAAAGATGAATATTTCATGCCCATAGCAGATATGTTAATTGATTCTGCAGCAGGGAACAACATTTTAAGTTTTATGGATGGTTATTCAGGATATAACCAAATCATCATTGCGAAAGATGATGTGTCCAAAACTGCTTTCCGTTGTCCTGGGGCATTAGGCACTTATGAGTGGGTAGTTATGCCTTTCGGTTTAAAAAATGTTGGTGCAACTTACCAACGTGCAATGAATACCATATTCTATCAGTGAATCAACACATTGACCACTTAAGAAAGGCGTTTGTTACTATGCGGAAAAAGGGATTGAAAATGAATCCTTTGAAATGTGCCTTTGGTACGTCGGCGAGAAACTTCCTAGGTTTTGTTGTTCACAAAAAAGGGATTGCAATCGATAAGAGTAAGGCTGACGCAATTTTAGCATTGTCTTCTCCTAAATCGAAAAAAGAAGTGCAATCGTTCCTGGGGAAAGTAAATTATCTCCGAAGGTTTATTTTGAATCTTTCCAATCGAACTCGAGTATTTGCACCCTTAGTAAAGCTAAAGAATGATTCACAGTTCGAATGGACACATGAGCATCAACAGGCATTTGAATCGATAAAGGCTTATTTATCTAAGGCTCCAATAATGGCAAATGTTCGTCCACATGAGCCCTTGAAATTGTACATTGCAGCATCTATAAAAATAATTGGGTGTATGTTAGCCCAAGATGATGAGAATGGACATGAACGGACGATTTATTACCTTAGTCGAGTTTTGACTGATATCGAGGCAAGGTATTCTCCAATAGAAAGATTGTGTTTATCCCTATATTATTCATGCATGAAATTAAAGTGTTATATTGTAGCCAAACCTGTCAAAGTTATTGCACAAACTGATCTTGTCAAGTACATGTTGAGTTTTCCAATGTTACGAGGTCGTTTGGAGAAATGGGTGTTAGCTTTGACAGAATTTGATTTGCAGTATGTCCCAGCAAAAGCTATGAAAGGCCAAGTTATTGCAGATTTTTTAGTTGATAACTCGAATAATTTGAATGGCCAGGGGGTAAATGTACTCGACATTTAAGGTCGTCGATTATTGAAAGTTATATTTTGATGGATCAAAGCACAAGGATGGTGCAGGGGTAGGAATTCTCATTGTGTCACCAGAAGGAATCTCAAAAGAATTTTTGTTCGAGCTAAAGTATCCTTACTCAAATAATATGGCAGAGTACGAGGCTTTGATTTTAGGCTTGGAAATCTTAATCGGGAAAGGTGCTTTGGAAGTCCAGATCCTAGGGAATTCTCAATTGGTCTTGAAACAATTGTCAAAGGAGTTCAAGTGTAACAATGAGAGGTTGCAGAAATATTTGGCAACAGCTTGAAAATTGTTAACTTCTTTTCGAAAAGTCTCACTGGTCCATATCCCAAGGATCCAGAATGAAACTGCTAACGAGTTGGCCTAGAATGCTTCGAGATACAGGATAGGCCCAGAAACATTAAAAAAGTTGGCAAATATCCGCCAAATATTGGTGCTTGTGGATGAAAGAGATGTTCTATGTATGGATGATTGGGAAGATAATGATTGGAGGAAACCCATTGCTAAGTATTTAAAGAATCCTAGCAATCGAGTCGATAGAAAGATAAAATTACGAGCAATGAATTTTGTCTTGATGGCTGATGCGTGAGCATCTTTTCTATCTTTTCCTAGTGAATTTGCATGGATTTTGTTGAGTTTAATCAAGAATTAATTATATTTTAGCCACTATGGATGCTATTTTGAGTTTTGTGCAATACTGTTTATTTTAGGTAGCATTCGACTGGATTTGATAAAGTTTCTACAGCACAAGAATCAAAGGAGATGGCTGCGAGGAGCGACGCGCACGCGTGCCTGGCGCGTGCGCATGATTTGGAGGTATCCATGGCGACGCGTACGCGTGACTGACGCGTACACGTGAATTGAAGATTTGCTCAGTGACACGTGCGCGTGACCGACGCATCCGCATGACTTGCGGAAAAGACCATCGACGCGTACGCGTGACATGCGCCACGTGCAGAAAAATGTAGAAAAATGCTGGGGGCAATTTTTGGGATGTTTTGACCCAGTTTCTAGCCCAGAAAACACAGATTAGAAGCTGAAGAATGGACAAATCAAGTGGTCTCCACCCATCAGCTGAAGACTTGTTAATTAATTCGAATTTAAATTCAAATCTAATTTTTAGGAAAAGATATTAGTTTTAATTTTAGATAATTAGATTTTAAATTTATGAGGATTAGTTATAAATAGGAATTTAGATGCCATCGGATTAAACACGGTACATTTTTATCTGAATCCTTATTTTCCCTCTCAATCATGAGCAACTAATCCTCCATTGTTAAGGTTAGGAGCTCTGTCTATTTGTATGGATTGATTCGTTTGATCTTTCTAATTTAATCCATTATTTCAATAATTGTTTTCGTTCTTTATTTTATAAATTTGGGTGGAACGGAAGTATAACCCATGTTCTAATTAAGTTCTTGTAAAACTTGGAAAAGCTCTTTACTTGAACAACAGCTTGAAAACATATTATCCTGAATTTCTAAATGTTTGTATTTAATGGGATATGTGACATATAATCCCCTTATTTTTGGATAATTAGGATTCTTGTGGCATATAAACTGGAATTTGATCATCACCCTCTAATTGGAATAAATTGACCAAGGAATTGGCAGTTAATGAATTTTAGAAGAGACTAGGAAGGTTTAAAGAATTAGGGTCTAGTCACATATAGTTTGCCATGAATTAAATCTTGCATGATTAAAATAGCTAGTAAGAAAAATTAATCCAGAAAAATAGATAACTCTGAAACCTTAACTATCTTCTCCATATTTTATTCCCAACTCATTGCTGCTTGCTTTCTGAAATTCTTAATTTACTGTTTAATGCTCTTTGAATACCAAAACACTCTTTTCTGTTTGTCTAACTAAGCCAATCACTTAACCATTGTTGCTTAGTCCATCAATCCTCGTGGGATCGACCCTTACTCACGTAAGGTATTACTTGGTACGACCCGGTGCACTTGCTGGTAAGTTGTGGGTTATAAAATACCGCACCAAATTTTTGGCACCGTTGCCGAGGATTGATAGTAATTAACAACTATTAGTTGTTTGATTGCTTAGATTAGGCGTTTTAAGTTTTAATTTTATTTAATTTTTGTTTTAGTATTATTTTCAATATATATATATATATATATATATATATATATATATATATATATATATATATATAGCGCTAATATTTTCCCATAATTTCTGAAATTAAGTTTTTTGTTACCTGGTTAATTTTGTTTTAATTTTTTCTATCTAACTTTTTTTTAATTTTCGATTATTTTTTAGAATAATTAGTATCTTTATTTTATTTCTTTACACAGGTTACCTCACAGGGACTTCTCTGCACTCTGACGTAGAGATTCCCATTTTTTTCTTGTTTTCTATTTGTGTATGCGCATGAACAGAGACAAAGAATATCTCTTAGACTTTGATCTCGAACCTGAAAGGACTTTCAGGCAACGTTTACAACAGGCAAGACTTTACAAGGCTACAGAATCCATTATGGACCCTAATGATGCTGATAATGCCAATGTGGCAAACCCGAATGGGAATGAACAACAAAGGAGAGTACTTGGCTCTTTCTCCGCTCCTACAGCAGATTTGTATGGAAAAAGCATTGTGGTGCCTCCTATAGCTGCGAACAACTTTGAGTTGAAGCCACAATTAGTCACCCTGGTACAACAAAACTGCTAGTATCACGGTCTTTCCCACGAAGACCCAAATCAATTTATTTCTAGTTTTCTGCAAATCTGTGATACTGTGAAGATAAATGGAGTAAACCCATATGTGTACAAACTCATGCTCTTCCCGTTTGCTCTGAGGGATGGAGCAAAGCTATGGCTAGATTCCCAATCCAATGAGAGTTTGGATACATCGAACAAGGTGGTTACTAAGTTTCTCACTAAATTTTTTCCACCAAATAAGCTGACTAAGCTTAGGGTGGAGGTTTAGACCTTCAGGCAAAAGGATGGTGAGACTCTGTATGAAGCTTGGGAGAGATACAAGTGGTGCACGAAATTGTGATCATCAATGGCGCCATCAACATGGTACGCTCAATTACAATCTCAAATAATTATCACAACTTCGCACAACTAACCAGCAAGTGCACTGGGTCGTCCAAGTAATAAACCTTACGCGAGTAAGGGTCGATCCCACGGAGATTGTTGGTATGAAGAAAGCTATGGTCATCTTATAAATCTCAGTCAGGAGGATTCAAATGGTTATGGAGGATTGATAATTAAAAGATGAATAAAACATAAAATAAAGATAGAGATACTTATGTAATTCATTGGTGAGAATTTCAGATAAGCGTATGGAGATGCTTTGTCCCTTCCGTCTCTCTGCTTTCCTACTGTCTTCATCCAATCCTTCTTACTCCTTTCCATGGCAAGCTGTATGTTGGGCATCACCGTTGTCAATGGCTACAGTCCCGTCCTCTCAGTGAAAATGTTCAACGCGCGCTGTCACAGCACGGCTATTCATCTGTCGGTTCTCGATCATGTCGGAATAGAATCCAGTGATTCTTTTGCGTCTGTCACTAACACCCCACAATCGCGAGTTTGAAGCTCGTCACAGTCATTCAATCCCTGAATCCTACTCAGAATACCACAGACAGGGTTTAGACCTTCCGGATTCTCAAGAATGGCCGCCAATGGATTCTAGCTTATACCACGAAGATTCTGATTAAGGAATCCAAGAGATATACATTCAAGCCTTGTTTGCATGTAGAACGGAGGTGGTTGTCAGGCACGCGTTCATAAGTGAGAATGATTATGAGCGTCACATAATCATCACATTCATCATGTTCTTGGGTGCGAATGAATATCTTAGAACAAGAATAAGCTGAATTGAATGGAAAATAGTAGTAATTGGATTAATACTCGAGGTACAGCACAGCTCCACACCTTAATCTGTGGTGTGTAGAAACTCCACCGTTGAAAATACATAAGTGATAATGGTGATCATTGGCTTCGGCCCCAGAGAGGGAACCAGAAGAACCAAGATGAAAATACAGTAGCAAAAGGTCTTATTTATAGAGAACTAGTAGCTTAGGGTTTACAGAAATGAGTAAATGACGTAAAAATCCACTTCCGGGCCCACTTGGTGTGTGTTTGGGCTGAGCATTGAAGCTTTCATGTGTAGAGAATTTTCTTGGAGTTAAATGCCAGCTTTTGTGCCAGTTTGGGCGTTTAACTCCTACTTTTGTGCCAGTTCCCGCGTTTAACGCCGGGAATTCTAAAGCTGACTTGGAACGCCTATTTGGGCCATCAAATCTCGGGCAAAGTATGAACTATTATATATTGCTGGAAAGCTCTGGATGTCTAATTTCCAAAGCAATTGAGAGTGCTCAAGTTGGGCATCTGTAGCTCCAGAAAATTTACTTCGAGTGCAGGGAGGTCAGAATCCAACAGCATCTGCAGCCCTTTTCAGTCTCTGAATCAGATTTTTGCTCAGGTCCCTCAATTTCAGCCAGAAAATACCTGAAATCACAGAAAAACACACAAACTCATAGTAAAATCCAGAAAAGTGAATTTTAAATAAAAACTAATAAAAATATAATAAAAACTAACTAAAACATACTAAAAACATACTAAAAATAATGCCAAAAAGCGTATAAATTATCCGCTCATCACAACACCAAATTTAAATTGTTGTTTGTCCCCAAGCAACTGAAAATCAATAGGATAAAAAGAAGAGAATATACAATGAATTCCAAAAATATTTATGAAGATCAGTATTAATTAGATGAGCGGGGCTTTTAGCTTTTTGCCTCTGAACAGTTTTGGCATCTCACTTTATCCTTTGAAGTTCAGAATGATTGGCTTCTATAGGAACTCCAAATCCGGATAGTGTTATTGATTCTCCTAGTTAAGTATGATGATTCTTGAACACAGCTACTTTATGAGTCTTGGTCGTGGCCCAAAGCACTCTGTTTTCCAATATTACTACCGGATACATCCATGCCACAGACACATAACTGGGTGAATCTTTTCAGATTGTGACTCAGCTTTGCTAGAGTCCCCAATTAGAGGTGTCCAGGGTTCTTAAGCACACTCTTTTTTTGCTTTGGATCACGACTTTAACCGCTCAGTCTCAAGTTTTCACTTGACACCTTCACGCCACAAGCACATGGTTAGGGACAGCTTGGTTTAGCCGCTTAGGCCAGGATGTTATTCCTGTAGGCCCTCCTATCCACTGATGCTCAAAGCCTTGGATCCTTTTTATTATCCTTGCCTTTTGGTTTAAAGGGCTATTGGCTTTTTCTGCTTGCTTTTTTTTTGAATTCACTTCTTTTTCTTGCTTCAAGAATCATTTTTATGATTTTTCAGATCCTCAATAACATGTCTCCTTTTTCATAGTTCTTTCAAGAGCCAACAATTTTAACATTCATGAACAACAAATTCAAAAGACATATGCACTGTTCAAGCATACATTCAGAAATCAAAAGTATTGCCACCACATCAAAATAATTAATCTGTGATAAAATTCGAAATTCATGCAATTCTTCTCTTTTTCAATTAAGAATATTTTTCATTTAAGAAAGGTGATGGATTCATAGAACATTCATAACTTTAAGGCATAGACACTAAGACACTAATGATCATAAGACACAAACATAAATAAAACATAAAGCATAACTTTCGAAAAACAGAAAAATAAAGAACAAGGATATTAAAGAACGGGTCCACCTTAGTGATGGCGACTTGTTCTTCCTCTTGAAGATCTTATGGAGTGCTTGAGCTCCTCAATGTCTATTCCTTGCCTTTGTTGCTCCTTTCTCATGATTCTTTGATCTTCTCTAATTTCATGGAGGAAGATGGAATGTTCTTGGTGCTCCACCCTTAGTTGTCCCATGTTGGAACTCAATTCTCCTAGGGAGGTGTTGATTTGCTCCCAATAGTTTTGTGGAGGAAAGTGCATCCCTTGAGGCATCTCAGGGATTTCATGATGAGAAATTTCCTCAAGCTCATGTCTATGAGTGGGATCTCCTATTTGCATTGAGCTCCTTCCACACAGATATCCATGAGGACTTAGTATAACCTTTGATTAAAGTTGACTTTTTTGAGTTTGAAAAGGGACCTTGGGGATCACCTTCTTCTTGGCCACAACTTCATAGAAGTGGTCTTGATGCACCCGTGAGATAAATCTCTCCATCTCTCATGACTCAGATGTGGAGGCTTTTGCCTTCTCTTTCCTCTTTCTAGAGATTTCTCCAGCCTTAGGTGCCATAAATGGTTATGGAAAAATAAAAAGCAACGCTTTTACCACACCAAACTTAGAAGGTTTGCTCGTCCTCGAGCAAAAGAAGAAAGAAGGACGGAGAAGAAGAAGAAAATAGAGGAGATGGAGAAGTGGGAGTGATTCGGCCAAGGGGGAGAAGTAGTATGTATGATGTGTGAAAATGAGGGGGTGAAGATGGTTTATATAGGGGTGGAGAGGGGGGTATGGTTCGGCCATTATGGGTGGGTTTGGGAGGGAAAGTGGTTTGAATTTGGATGGTGGGGTAGGTAGGGTTTTATGAAGGATGGATGTGAGTGGTGAAGAAAATGGTGGGATTTGATAGGTGAGGGGCTTTTGGGGAAGAGTTATGGAGGTGATTGGTGAGTGGGTGAAGAAGAGAGAGAGTGGTAGGGTAGGTGGGGATCCTGTGGGGTCCACAGATCCTGAGGTGCCAAGGATAGCTCATCCCTGCACCAAGTGGCGTGCAAAAATGCCCTTTCTGCCAATCCTGGCGTCAAACGCCGTGCTACTGCCCTTTTCTGGCGTTAAACGCTAGTCTGGTGCCCCTTTCTGGCGTTAAACGCCCAGAATGGTGCCATACTGGGCGTTAAACGCCCATTTGCTGCCTGTTCATACCCTGGGTCGAGCTGTCTGACCCGGGATGTTCTACAGACAAAGCGACCGACCTCTTCAGGTCAGGACAACCCGACCTCTTCTCAAAGAGCTCGGCCAAGTCACAGGAAATCCCAAACAAAGGGCCCAAATAGAGGAACACGTCCCAAATCCGAGGGCAGCCCAAGCCCATAGAGATAAAGGCGGTTCCCTTAAAGATGACCTCACTTAAAGATAAGATAAAGATAAGATAAGATAACTAACTTATCTTACCCATAGGAGGCCACATCTCACCATTATAAATACACTGGAGCACCCAGGTATAACTCATACTCTGATTCTACTCAATACCTGCTTAATACCCTTGCTAACTTAAGCATCGGAGTCCCTTGCAGGTACCCCCCCACCCTCTGGGGACGAAGGATCAGCACCATCACCAAGTCCTACAAGTCGGACACGTCGGCTCCGACCAACACATAAGATCTCGACCGAGATCGACCTACAGTTTCAGGTAACCATCGGAACATTGGCACCGTTGTCAGGGACCCTAGAAGTCATCCCATCAACATGGCGGATGACCATGACAACGACCACGATTCAGGTTTGGAAGATAGAACGTCGCATAAAAACGCGGATACTATACTCAAAGATACTCCGGAACCCAACGGAGACAAAAATTCATCCAATCCAAGAGTAATAGAAGCGCTTCAAAATCGATTGGAGCAACTTGAGAAAGAAGCTCAACATCAACGTGAAAAAGAAGAAGATCTACGTCGGGAGATAAGGCGGCGCCGAGAATTAGAAGATAAGCTTATAAAACTCGAAGCTGATCTCAAAAATAAAGCTACTCGACCATCCACGGAGGATAGCTCTCAGAAAGATCAAGATCCATTCACCAGAGAAATTATGAAGACCAAAATTCCAAAAGATTTCAAACTTCTGGATATGACTCTATATGACGGCACTTCGGACCCCAACCATCATCTTAGCAACTTCAGAAGCAGAATGTACCTCACTGATGCCTCAGATGCAGTTCGCTGTAAAGCCTTTCCAACGACTCTCACCAAGACAGCCATTAAATGGTTTGACAACCTACCTCCAAAATGCATCTCGAGTTTCGACGACCTGGCCAAAAAATTCCTAGCCCGATTCTCCATACAAAAGGACAAAGCCAAACACGCACCTAGCCTACTAGGGATCAAGCAAGGAGATTGGGAGAACCTTCGCAACTACATAGAAAGATTCAACAAAACATGCATGGACATACAAAGTCTACCAACAGAAGCTGCCATTATGGGCCTCATAAATGGCCTGCGAGAAAGACCATTTAGCCAATCCATATCAAAGAGATACCCGACATCCCTAGACGAAGTACAGGAACGGGCGCAGCAGTACATCAACATGGAGGAAAATTCTCGACTTGGCGAAGCCTCAAGGTTCGGTTCTGCCTACCGAGATAAAGAATCCAAGAAAAAGGAAGATCGCTCCGGAGAGAAAATCAAAAAATATCATAACTATACTCCTCTTAGGGTATCCTTGGTAGATGTGTACAAAGAAGTCTGCCATACGGAGAAAATCCCTCTAGCTCGGCCACTTAAAGGCAAAAGAGGAGGAGGAAATTGGAATGAATACTGTGAATATCACCGACTTCGAGGGCATTCCACCAACGAATGCTTCGACTTGAAAAACGTCACAGAAAAATTAGTAAGAGAAGGAAAGCTAGATCGGTTTTTGGCTAATCGGAATGATGAACCAAGAAAAAGAAGAAGGGATGAGGATGTCGGACGATCTGAACAATCACCTCGCACACCGGAAAGACACGTTCACGTAATACACGGCGGATTTGCTGGGGGAGGAATCTCCAAATCATCCCGCAAGCGACACCTCAAAGAGGTGTACCATGTCGAAGGAAAGAAGGAAGCGCCGGACATCCCAGCAATCACGTTTACCAAGGAAGATGCATCCGGAATCATCTCGGGACACGACGACCCCATGGTCATTACGATCATACTAGCAAACGCCAACCTCCACCGTACACTAATTGACCAGGGAAGCTCTGCCGACATCTTATTTAAAACTGCCTTCAACAAGCTCGGCCTAGAAGAAAAAGAGCTAAGAGCATACCCGAATAGCCTGTTCGGACTTGGAGATACCCCAGTTCAACCGCTGGGATACGTATCGCTGCATACAACCTTCGGGAAGGGGAACTAATCCAGAACACTCAAGATAGACTACATCGTGGTCGACGTAAGCTTAGCCTACAATGCCCTGATAGGTCGGACAACGTTAAATCAACTCGGCGCAATAGTTTTAACTCCACATCTATGTATGAAATTCCCAACTGCGAAAGGGATAGCTACAATAAAAGCAGATCAAAAGATGGCGCGTCGCTGTTATAACGAAAGTCTAAACCTCCGAGGCGAAGGAGGAGAGTTCCACATAATCAAGCTCGGTGGAGTTCAGAGGCGAGAAGAACTCCGACCACGATCCGAAGGAGAAGTAGAAAGAGTCCAGATCGGAGACACCTCGGATAAAACAACTAATATTGGCACGATCCTGAAAGGAGACACAAAGGAATCACTAATACGGTTCCTACAAGATAATGTTGATCTCTTTGCATGGAAAGCTGCTGACATGCCAGGCATTGATCTCGAACTAATGAGCCACAAATTGGCAGTCTACCTGGGATCCCGGCCGGTACAACAAAGACGAAGAAAACTCAGACCAGAACGATCTCAAGCTGTAAAAGAACAAGTGCAAGCATTACTAGAGGCCGGGTTCATAAGGGAAGTTAAATACCCACTATGGCTAGCAAACGTCGTCTTGGTGAAAAAGTCAAATGGGAAGTGGCGAATGTGCACCGACTACACCGACCTCAACAAAGCCTGCCCAAAAGACCCTTACCCACTCCCAAGTATCGACACTCTAGTAGATGCTTCATCAGAATATAAGTATCTCTCGTTCATGGACGCATATTCAGGGTACAACCAAATCCCCATGTCTCCGCCAGATCAAGAAAAGACCTCATTCCTAACACCGAAAGCAAATTACTGTTACATCGTGATGCCTTTCGGTCTCAAGAACGCAGGAGCTACTTATCAAAGGCTAATGAATAAAGTTTTCTCAGATCACATCGGAAAAATCATGGAAGTTTATGTAGACGACATGTTGATAAAGACACAAAGCGAAGATACATTATTATCCGACTTGACTCAAGTGTTTTACACTATAAGGAAACACAACATGCGGCTCAATCCCGCAAAATGCACCTTCACAGTAGAAGCAGGCAAATTCTTAGGCTTCATGCTCACACAAAGGAGAATTGAAGCAAATCCAAATAAATGTCAAGCCATACTCAACATGAAGAGCCCAACCTGTGTCAAAGAAGTACAACAACTCAACGGGAGGTTGGTCACTCTATCCCGATTCTTAGCAGGAGCTGCGATAAGATCTCTTCCCTTCTATGCTACTTTAAGAAAGGGAAAACAGTTCGAATGGACGACAGAATGTGAGCAAGCCTTCTGAGACTTTAAGGAGTTCTTAGGACGGCCACCTATCCTATCTCGGCCACGAGAAGGAGAACCGCTCATATTATATCTCGCAGTAGGGAGCCGGGCAATAGCCTCAGCACTAGTAAGAGAAGACGAACATGGGCAACAACCCGTCTACTTCATTAGCAAAGCGCTACAGGGATCCGAGCTGAACTACCAGAAAATAGAAAAGTTTGCCTACGCTCTGATCCTCACATCCCGGCGGCTTCGCCCATACTTCCATGCGCATACCATTAAAGTTCGGACCAACCAACCCATAAAAGGGATATTGCAGAAAACAGATCTAGCAGGAAGAATCCTACAATGGGCAATCGAGTTGTCCGAATTTGACCTCCAATACGAGGCACAGACAGCCATCAAATCACAACACCTGGCCGACTTCATCGCAGAATTCACAGACATCCCGGAAATCCCCAGAGAGTGGAACATATACGTAGACGGATCCTCGAATAAAACAGGAAGCGGTGCGGGTGTGATAATCGAAAGCAACCAAGGAACTCAACTTGAGCTCTCCCTTAAATTCGGATTTCCGGCCTCAAACAACCAGGCAGAATACGAAGCACTATTAGCTGGTTTGAAGCTGGCTAGGGAGGTTGGAGCTCGGAAACTCAACATCTACAGTGACTCACAAGTCATTACCTCACAAATAACAGGAAGCTACCAAGCCAAAGATCCGACCATGAAAAAATATTTGGATAAAACCAAAGAACAGCTCGGACAACTCGGGGAATATAGGATCTACCACATACCCCGTGAGCAAAATGCCCGAGCTGACGCCCTTTCAAAATTAGCCAACACCAAACCAGGGGGCAACAACAGAAGCCTCATCCAGGAGATACTACAGAACCCGTCCATAACGGAAGAAGAGAAAGTCCTAGCCATAATAGGTCGGGATCAAGGATGGATGACCCTCATAACAAACTACCTCAAAACAGAAGCACTCCCTACAGATGAAAATGAGACAAAGAGGCTGAAAAGGGAAGCACAGTACTACACTATCATAAACAACACACTATACAAAAGAGGGATATCAACACCTTTACTAAAATGCGTACCGACTTCTAACACAAAGGAAGTCTTAGAGGAAGTGCACAGCGGCATTTGTGGTAATCATCTCGGAGCACAAGCTCTCACCAAAAAGGTACTCCGGGCCGGATTCTATTGGCCAACTCTACAAAAGGAGGCTACAGAATTTGTGAGGACATGCCCACCATGCCAGAAGCATGCCAACTTTCACATCGCCCCACCAGAAAAGCTCATCAGCGTGACCTCACCTGGCCATTTGCGAAATGGGGACTCGACCTTCTCGGACCCTTCCCATAGGGATCGGGACAAGTAAAATTCCTCATAGTAGGAGTAGACTATTTCACAAAATGGATCGAGGCAGAACTCCTAGCCAATGCCACCGCTCAAAGAAGTCGAAAATTCCTATATAGGAACATTATTACAAGGTTCGGGGTACCATACTCCATCACCACGGACAATGGTACCCAATTTACAGATGCAGGCTTCAGAAAACTGGTGGCTGACTTGAACATAAAACACCAGTTCACCTCCGTCGAACATCCCCAAGCCAATGGACAAGCCGAAGCAGCCAACAAAGTCATATTGGCCGGACTAAAGCGGAGACTACAAGAAGCAAAGGGAGCTTGGGCCGAGGAACTTCCACAAGTCCTATGGGCATATCGAACAACCCCCCATTCTACTACAAACGAATCACCATTCCAACTAGCATACGGAGCGGAGGCAATGATTCCAATAGAAATCGAGGAAGGATCTCCCCGAGTAGTCCACTACAACGAACAAGACAATTCTCAACTCCAAAGAGAGGAGCTCGATCTACTCCCAAAAATCTTGGAAAGAGCTCGGATCAGAGAAGAAGCACTAAAATGGCGAATGGCTTCCAGATATAATCAAAAGGTAGTGCCGAGAGATTTCGCGAAGAACGACCTCATCTTAATCCGAAATGATATTGGAACAACTCGACCTGGAGAAGGAAAATTGGCAGCTAACTAGAAAGGACCCTACCGAGTCACGAAAGTACTTGGGAGGGCTACTACAGACTGTCCGAACTACAGGGACGAGAATTCCCCAGATCATGGCATGCCTGTAACCTAAGAAGGTACTATAGCTAGGAAAGGTAAAAAATCTCAAGATGCACTCTTTTTCCTAAAAAGGTTTTTTAATGAGGCATCAAGATTGAGACTTAAGGATACAAAACTCCTGCCTATATTTATATATATTTGCACTTCCTTTAAATAAAATGCATCCCAGATATTCTACAAATTCCCAAGACACATTAATCTGAAGCTTTCATCGTCCGATTATAAAGCAACAGATCGACAGAAAGTGAAGAACAAATTCACTGTACGATCTCAATAGGAATGATCGACCGACAAAGGTGAAAACGCGATTCACCTAAAGATCGATCAAACCAGGATAGAAACCACCATCTACAAATCGGCAAAGATGAACACAGAATAATGTAAGAAGTTATCGAAAGTGATCCCAAAAAGAATCTGACGAGGTCTTATGGATTGCTATATAATAACTTAAAAAGACTGGCCGACACCAAAAAGTCGGACCAAGTCAACCCAAGTTATCAGCAAATCCCTGGAAAGTGGTCTGGCCAACCCTATTAAAGAGGAATTGCTATAACTTAGAAGAGATCGACCTAACAAAGTCGGTCTCCTACAAAACAATTTGTAAAAGTAATCCCTGAAAGAGACCTAACACAGGTCCAAGAAAGAGGATTACAAAAACAACTTAGAAGAGATCGACCTAACGAAGTCGGTCTCCTACAAAACAAGTTGTAAAAGTAATCCCTGAAAGAGACCTAACAAAGGTCCAAAAGAGAGGATTACAAAAACAACTTAGAAGAGATCGACCTAACGAAGTCGGTCTCCTACAAAACAAGTTGTAAAAGTAATCCCTGAAAGAGACCCAACAAAGGTCCAAGAAAGAGGATTACAAAAACAACTTAGAAGAGATCGACCTAACGAAGTCGGTCTCCTACAAAACAAGTTGTAAAAGTAATCCCTGAAAGAGACCTAAACAAAGGTCCAGGAGAGAGGATTACAAAAACAACTTAGAAGAGATCGACCTAACGAAGTCGGTCTCCCACAAAGATAAGTTATGAAAGTAATCCCTTAAAAGAGACTTGACAAAAGGTCCAAGAGAGAGGATTACAAAAATAACTTAGAAGGGGACCAACATAAAGAAATCGGTTATGAGGTGCTAAAAATACAAACAAGAGCGAGAAAACCGAGAAACAAGTCGGACCCCCCACAGGCACAGCCTCAAAAGGATCCAAGCTACAAACGATAAGCACGAAAACAACCTAAAGAGGCCAGACAGCAAAATTTCAACAGATATCATGCATAATACGATAAAGTTTCAAGAGGTCACCACAAACTAACCTCGGAAGCTACTTTTGTTTTTCAAAAAAGTTGCAAGACAGATAACTAGAAGCGTCAAGAAGAACAAATAAAACAAAGTTCAAAAGCCCACAAACCGGGCTATTTACACAAAATATTCAGAAAAAGATCAGCTAAAGATCGGGAGCCTTCCCGGCAGCATCAGTACGAGGAGAATGAGGACGAGTCTGAAGGGGCACAGCATCTACAGTTCCATCATCCCGATTCAGGATCTGGCAGTCCGGATCAGACGTAACAGGAGGAACCGAGGAGGTCGACACCTTAAGAGAAGGCACTGAAGAAGGATCAGCATCATCATCATCCTGGTCATCAGGGACAATCTTACCATCCCTCACGACATTGTCCAGACTAATGAGAGTCAAGTCGGCATCAGGAGCGACAACCCGGAACTGCTCCATCAGGTTCTCGGAGGCGGCAGTCACGCTGCCCACAAGATGACCCTGAAGCTCACCGTAATTAACCCGAGCAGTCTCCAAATCATCCCGGAGATGCATCAACTCCCTGTAAGCTGAGACATAGCTATCCTTGTGCTTCAGTGCCATGTCCTCAGCCAGCTTCAATGAAGCAGCAAGGGCAATAGAGCTGGCCTTCTCACCCTCCAGCTCCTTCTCCACCTTTGCCAACTTCACCTCCAACTCCTCCTTCAGACCCTTGATCCGATCAAATTCTGACTTGGCCTCCTCCATAAAAGATTTGGTGGCATGAATCCGAATCCCCTGAACTGTTCGGAAAATAGCCGCACCCATATGAGCCATCTTCACACTATTTTTAGTGATAAAATCCAAATGCCAAAGAAGAGACACGTCGTCCATGGAAAGCCCACCATAGGGGGCAATTTGCTGGTCAACAAACTCGATGGCATCAAAGTCCGGGGCATCCAAGTTAAAAGGCTCGGATGTTTTTTGCTTTTTCAAGGGTGGGGCACCAGAAGCAGCAGCAGAAGTCTGAGGAGGATCGACCTGATAAAACTGAGGAGTAGGAATTACTTTCCTCGACCCAAGGGAACTCGGCACAGGAGGCTTCAGGGGGACCTGTGAAGATCCCTCGCCGGCCACCTTGGCCGAGATGTTCAGAGCAGCAGTTGCCTTCTTTGCCCTTTTGAAGGCCTTCAAAGAGTCGTTGTTCTTTGACATCTCTACAAACATAAAAACAGCCACGACAAAGAGTTACAAAAGAGGAAGAGAAAGGAAATAAGTATAGAAACAAGTCAGACAAATAGACAAACAAATACCCAAAGCAGTCCGAACCAAGGACGAATTAGTCAAAAATCTTTTTGTATCAAGATGAGGTGGTTTCCCCCAAAGATCCTCAAGAACAACTACAAAAGCGCGTTCGACATCATCAAGCATCTCCCAAGTATAGCGAGACACTCTTACATCCTTCTGCCACTCTAGAGGAAAGGAGGGCTCGTCATTTTCATCAAGAAAAAAGGGGCGGGCCCCCTCAACAGCTCGAACTCTAAAAAAGTAGTTCTTGAAGTCCTTAAAGGGCTCATCATACATCGCAAACACTTTATGGCCCTGGGCGGACCGGAAAAAAACCCAAGAAGCTTTCTTTTTTGAAGAACTGCCAGGCTTGGCAGAAACAAACAAGTAAAGAAACAGAGTCTGGGAAGGTGTTACATCTAGTTCACGGCAGAGAAGTTGAAAAATTTTAATAAAACCCCAGGAATTGGGATGAAGCTGGGATGGAGCAATATTACACGACCACAACAGGTCGGTTTCAAAAGCAGTAAAAGGAAAAGTAACATTCAACTGGCTGAAAAAGTATTCATAAGCATAGAAGAAGGGACGCTCCCTCTCAATGGAAGTCAGAAAACAAACCCTCTCATCAGAATCAGGAGCAACAAGCTCGTAATCCCCCTCGCGAGCATTGTTACCACAAATCCTATGACACTTCCTCAGCTCTGTGCAAAATTCAGCATCCACAACGGAAACACACAACAAAATAAGGAAGTCCAGCCAATCGGACATCCCCTCGAGAACTCTGGAAGACATCTCTACAATGTTATTGCGAGAAGACATGAGGCCAACTAAATCCTACAAGTGAGAAAAAAAGATAGGGGTTACTACAAACATCTCGGATAGGGAGAAAACAACTCGGTCAATACTTCTCAAATGATGAAACCACGAAAAGGAAAACCCCAAGACTCAAACCAAAGTCCTGGGGCATCCTTTGGAGGCAGCAATAAAGCAAGGTTTCCAGAAATACTCTACAGATCACATCCCAAGCATTTCTCAAAAAGGATTCAAAACAACAAGCGCTTTTCATTAAAGAAAAACACAGCAAATCATTACAAAGCCTACCAAACAAAAACATTCCCAAAGCAACAAAGCACGGGACCATTAAAGATGCAACCTTCTTTCAAAAGATCAGACAGGAAGCAATCTCCAAAAATAAGAAACAGATGCAGATTTTCTACCAGTATCAAAAGCAACCAGAAAGCAACAGTAAAACCCCAGAAAACCTCAACAGAAATTCCAAGAAAAATCACAAGAAGGAAGATAAGAAAAGCATATCACAGCAACAAGTAAAAGATCGCAAAAAGATCCAAACTTTCAAAACATGCAAAACCAGAACATTCACCAAAATTAAAGACGAAGCTACGGAAAAAGCAAGAAAAGCTAGTACCAACCTGGAAAAGAGCAGCAAAGCTTCTGATGAGCGGATAATTTATACGCTTTTTGGCATTGTTTTTAGGTAGTTTTTAGCAAGTTCAAGCTACTTTTAGAGATGTTTTCATTAGTTTTTATGTTAAATTCACATTTTTGGACTTTACTATGAGTTTGTGTGTTTTTCTGTGATTTCAGGTAAATTCTGCCTGAAATTGAGGGACTTGAGCAAAACTCTGAAAAAGGCTGACAAAAAGGACTGCTGATGCTGTTGGAATCTGACCTCCCTGCACGCGAAATAGATTTTCTGGAGCTACAGAGCTCCAAATGGTGCGCTCTCAACGGCGTTGGAAAGTAGACATCTAGATCTTTCCAGCAATATATAATAGTTCATACTTTATTCGGAAATTGATGACGTAACATGGCGTTGAACGCCAAGTACATGCTGCAGTCTGGAGTTAAACGCCAGAAAAACGTCATGATCCGGAGTTGAACGCCCAAAACACGTCATAACTCGGAGTTCAACTCCAAGAGAAGCCTCAGCTCGTGGATTGATCAAGCTCAGCCCAAGCATACACCAAGTGGGCCCCGGAAGTGGATTTATGCATCAATTACTTACTCATGTAAACCCTAGGAGCTAGTTTATTATAAATAGAACATTTAACTAATGTATTTGACATCTTGGGACGATTAGTTCTCAGATCATGGGGGCTGGCCATTCGGCCATGCCTGAACCCTTTTACTTATGTATTTTCAACGGTGGAGTTTCTGCACACCATAGATTAAGGGTGTGGAGCTCTGCTGTACCTCAAGTATTAATGCAATTCTATTTTCTTTCATTCAATTCTCTCTTATTCTTATTCCAAGATATTCATTCGCACCCAAGAACATGATGAAGGTGATGATTATGTGACGCTCATCACCATTCTCACCTATGAACGCGCGTGATTGACAACCAGATCCGTTCTACATGCAACCGAGCTTGAATGTGTATCTCTTAGATTCCCCAACAGAATCTTCGTGGTATAAGCTAGATAGATGGCGGCATTCATGAGGATCCGGAAAGTCTCACCTTGTCTGTGGTATTCCGAGTAGGATCCTGGGAGTCCGAAAAGTCTAACCTTGTCTGTGGTATTCCGAGTAGGATTCCGGTAATGAATGACTGTGACGTGCTTCAGACTTGCAAGTGCTGGGCGTGATGACAAACGCAAAAGAATCAAGGGATTCTATTCCAGTAGGTGCGGGAACCAACCAGTGATTAGCCGTGCTGTGACAGAGCGCGTGAGCGTAGTTTTCACTGCGAGGATGGGATGTAGCCTTCGGCCAGGTGATGCCTCCAGACGATTAGCCATGCGAGTGACAGCCGCAGAGGACCATTTTCCCGAGAGGATTAAAAGTAGCCATCGTCGAACGGTGAACCCCTATATACAGCTTGCCATGGAAAGGAATGAGAAGGATTGAGTTGAAGCAGTAGGAGAGCAGGCGTCCTTGAGCCATACAGTATCTCCATTCGCTTATCTGAAATTCCCACCAATGAATCTGCATAAGTATTCTATCCCTTTTATTATTTCTTCTTATTATTAATTTTTGAAACCATAAACCAATTTAATCTGCCTAACTGAGATTTACAAGGTGACCATAGCTTGCTTCATACCAACAATCTCTGTGGGATCGACCCTTACTCACGTAAGGTTTATTACTTAGACGACCCAGTACACTTGCTGGTTAGTTGAACGGAGTTGTGTTCACTCGTGCCAATTTCAAATTCCATAATTTTACAATGAGTACAACTTAAAGAATATGGATCACAATTTCGTCCACCAAGTTTTTGGCGCCGTTGCCGGGGATTGTTCG
Organism: Arachis stenosperma; assembly: GCF_014773155.1. Classification (NCBI taxonomy): domain Eukaryota; kingdom Viridiplantae; phylum Streptophyta; class Magnoliopsida; order Fabales; family Fabaceae; genus Arachis; species Arachis stenosperma. The sequence goes on from NC_080385.1 coordinate 149,701,505, forward strand.
AGTATGGACAACTGACGGTTCATCTTGTTGCTCAGATTAGGTAATTTTCTTTTCAAAAATCTTTTTCAAAATTTTTCTTTTTATTTTTCGTTTTTCCAAACTTTATTTTCGAAAAAAATAATAAAAATACAAAAAAAATCATAAAATCATAAAAACCAAAAATATTTTGTATTTCTTGTTTGAGTCTTGAGTCAATTTTTAAGTTTAGCTGTCAATTGCATGCTTTAAAAATTTTTTCTTGCATTTTTTCGAAAATCCATGCATTCATAGTGTTCTTCATGATCTTCAAGTTGTTCTTGACAAGTCTTCTTGTTTGATCTTGATGATTTCTTGTTTTGTTTTGTTTGTTGTTTTTCATGTGCATCTTTGCATTCATATTTTCCAAGCATTAAAAATTTCTAAGTTTGGTGTCCTGCATGTTTTCTTTGCATTAAAAATTTTTCAAAATTATGTTCTTGATGTTCATCATGATCTTCAAAGTGTTCTTGGTGTTCATCTTGACATTCATAGCATTCTTGCATGCATTCATTGTTTTGATCTAAAAATTTCATGCATTGAGTATTTTTGTTGTTTTTCTCTCACATAATTAAAAATTCAAAAATCAAAAAAATATCTTTTCCTTATTTCCCTCCAAATTTTCGAAATTTTGGGATTGACTTGGTCAAAAATTTTAAAAATTAGTTATTTCTTACAAGTCAAGTCAAAATTTCAATTTTAAAAATCTTATCTTTTTAAAATCTTTTTTCAAAAATCTTTTTCATTTTTTTATATTTTTCGAAAATTTCAAAAACATTTTTCAAATTATTTTTAAAATCTTTTCCTTATCTTTACATCATAATTTTCGAAAATTCACTAATAATTAATGTGATTGGTTCAAAAATTTGAAGTTTGTTACTTTCTTGTTAAGAAAGGTTCAATCTTTAAGTTCTAGAATCTTATCTTGTAGTTTCTTGTTAGTGAAGTAAATAATTTTAAAATTTTTGAATTAAATCTTTTTATCTTTTATTTTATCTTTTTCAAAAATTTTATCTTTTTCAAAATTTGATTTCAAAATATCTTATCTAACTTACTATCTTCTTATCTTTTTCAATTTTGATTTCAAATCTTTTTCAATCAACTAACTAATTTCTTGTTTGTTTCTTATCTTTTTCAAAACCACCTAACTACTTTTCCCTCTCTAATTTTCGAAAATATCTCACCCCTTTTTCAAAAGTTCTTTTTAATTAACTAATTGTTTCATGTTTTAATTTTAATTACATTTTATCTCTAATTTTCGAAAATTACTAACCTCTTTTTCAAAATTATTTTCGAAATTTCCCTTCTCTTTTCTTCTTCTATTTAATTATTTAATTACTAACACTTCTCTTCACCTCTCTTCATCCAAAAATCCGAATCTCCTTCTTCATTCTTCTACCCCTTTCTTCTTCTACTAACATAAAGGAATCTCTATACTGTGACATAGAGGATTCCTCTTCTTTTCTTGTTTTCTTCTCTTTCATATGAGCAGGAACAAAGATAAAGGCACTTTTGTTGAAATTGATCCAGAACCTGAAAGGAATCTTAAGAGAAAATTAAGAGAAGCTAAATTAAATTATTCTAAAGGTAACCTTTCAGAAACATTAGAACAAGAGAAGGAGATGGCAGCCGAAAATAATAATAATGCAAGGAGAATGCTTGGTGACTTCACAAAGCCAACATCCAAGTTTGATGGAAGAAGCATCTCCATTCCTGCCATTGGAGCCAATAACTTTGAGCTGAAACCTCAGCTAGTTGCCTTAATGCAACAAAACTGCAAGTTTTATGGACTTCCATCTGAAGATCCTTATCAGTTTTTAACTGAGTTCTTGCAGATCTGTGAGACTGTAAAGACGAATGGAGTTGATCCTGAAGTCTACAGACTCATGCTTTTCCCTTTTGCTGTAAGAGATAGAGCTAGAATATGGTTGGATTCACAACCTAAGGATAGCCTGGACTCCTGGGATAAGCTGGTCACTGCTTTCTTGGATAAATTTTTTCCTCCTCAAAAGCTGAGCAAGCTGAGAGTGGATGTTCAAACCTTCAAACAAAAAGATGGTGAATCCCTCTATGAAGCTTGGGAAAGATACAAGCAGCTGACCAAAAGATGTCCATATGACATGTTTTCAGAATGGACCATATTAGATATATTCTATTATGGTCTCTTTGAATTTTCGAAAATGTCATTGGACCACTCTGCAGGTGGATCTATTCACCTAAAGAAAACGCCTAAAGAGGCTCAAGAACTCATTGACATGGTTGCAAACAACCAGTTCATGTACACTTCTGAGAGGAATTCCGTGAATAATGGGATACCTCAGAAGAAAGGAGTTCTTGAAATTGATACTCTGAATGCCATATTGGCACAGAACAAAGTGTTGACTCAACAGGTCAACATGATCTCTCAAAATCTGAATGGATGGCAACATGCATCCAACAGTACTAGAGAGGCAGCTTCTGAAGAAGCTTATGATCCTGAGAACCCTGCCATGGCAGAGGTTAATTACATGGGTGAACCTTATGGAAATACCTATAACTCATCATGGAGAAATCATCCAAATTTCTCATGGAAGGATCAACAAAAACCTCAACAAGGTTTTAACAATGGTGGATGCAATAGGCTGAGTAATAGCAAGCCATATCCATCATCTTCTCAGCAACAGACAAAGAATTCTGAACAAAACACTTCTAATTTAGCCAATGTAGTCTCTGATCTGTCAAAGGCCACTTTCAATTTCATGAGTGAAACAAGATCCTCCATTAGAAATCTGGAGGCACAAGTGGGCCAGCTGAGTAAGAAAGTCATTGAAACTCCTCCCAGTATTCTCCCAAGCAATACAGAAGAGAATCCAAAAGGAGAATGCAAAGCCATTGACATAGTCAATATGGCCGAATGCACAAAGGAGGAGGAGGACGAAAATCCTAGTGAGAAAGACCTCCTGGGACGTCCCTCAAGTAAGAAGGAGTTTCCTAAAAAGGATCCAAAGGAATCTGAGGCTCACAAAGAGACCATAGAGATTCCCTTGAACCTCCTTCTGCCCTTCATGAGCTCTGAAGACTATTCATCCTTTGAAGAGGATGAAGATGTAACTGGAGAGCAAGTTGCTCAATATTTAGGAGCTATCATGAAGCTGAATGCCAAGTTATTTGGTAATGAGACTTGGGAAAGTGAACCTCCCTTGCTCATTAATGAACTGGATACTTGGATTCAGAAAATTCTACCTCAAAAGAAACAAGATCCTGGCAAGTTCTTAATACCTTGTACCATAGGCACCATGATCTTTGAAAAAGCTCTGTGTGATCTGGGGTCAGGGATAAATCTAATGCCACTCTCTGTAATGGAGAAGCTGGGGATCATTGAGGTACAACCTGCCTTGTTCTCATTACAACTGGCAGACAAGTCATTGAGACAAGCTTATGGAATAGTAGAGGACGTGTTAGTAAAGGTTGAAGGCCTTTACATCCCTGCTGATTTCATAATCTTAGACACTAGGAAGGAAGAGGATGATTGCATCATCCTTGGAAGACCTTTCCTAGCCACAGCAGGAGCTGTGATAGATGTCAACAGAGGTGAATTAGTCCTTCAATTGAATGGGGACTACCTTGTGTTTAAGGCACTTGATGTGTGGAAAACGATCCAACACAAAACTCACCGGCAAGTGTACCGGGTCGCATCAAGTAATAATAACTCACATGAGTGAGGTCGATCCCACAGGGATTGAAGGATTGAGCAATTTTAGTTTAGTGGGTGATTTAGTCAAGCGAATCAAGTTTTGGTTGAGTGATTTGTGTTTAACAGAAAGTAAATGACAGTAAATGTAAAGGGGAAAGGGAAAAGTACAGTAAATTGAAGAACAGAATTGTAAATTTGCAGAATCTTAAAGAGCAAGAAAGTAAATGACTGAAACTTAAAGTGCAAGAAACTTAAATTGCAGTAACTTAAATGACAAGAAAGATAAATGGCTTGAATATAAAAGGGAACTGAGGAATGGGATTGCAAGATCTAAACAAAGAGGAAGTAAAGGGCAACAATTAAGGTAGCAGAATTTGAATTAGGAGCAAGGGGAATTTAAACAGCAAAGAAATTAAATGCAGCAGAGGTTCCAAGAGGAACCAAGTAAAATTTGGGTCTCAGGTCTCAAGAGACTAGGTAGCAGAGCCTAGATCTCTATTTGCCTTCCTAGATCCAAGTAAACAAAGCGATTGACAGAAAATTAAAGAAGAAGTAATAGATGAACAGAATTTGAATTGAATTATGCAGAAAACAAAGTGCAAAGAGCTTGAATGGGAATTGGGACAGAATTTCCCCAATTTCACACACCCAATACTCAGAAACAGAAGAGTAAAACTGCTAAGGCAAGAATGAGGGAGAAGAGAGATCAATTCCCTCCCCAATTCTCAGAAATCTCCAAAGGAAAACTCAAAGTGAAAATTCAAAAGTAAAGGTCCAAGTGAAATTGGCAAAAGGTCCTAATTACATCAAACTAACTACTATTTATACACTTTCTATTCTTGGATTTTGGGATTTGGATGGGCTTTTGATTTGGTGAAGAAATGAATTAAAATGGGAATTTAATTTGATTTTTCGGCCTATTAGATTCACTCCCAAGAGGCTGCCCTGCCCTTGTGGAGGGCAGGGCAGAAAAATGAGGCTTGGTGCTAGCAATTGGTGCGGCCATGTTGCGTGTTGGTGCGAGTTGGTGCGCGGTTGGTGCGCCAGAGGCTGCCCTGCCCGTGCCAAGGGCAGGGCGGGAAAGCTGATGCGCCAGGATGTGAGGCGTGCGTGCGGATGGTGCTGCCAGAAGGAAATTTGGTGCGCCAGGAAGAGAAATGGTGCGCCAAGATCGTGCCAATTCAAATGCTGCCCTGCCCGCGCCAAGGGCAGGGCAGAGTTGCTTCCTTCACGTCTCGGGTTCGAACCTGGGAGGGTGCAAACACGCTAATATTTTCTTGGCTTTTTGGCACGACAATCACCTTTAGTCTTTGGCTTCCTCATGGTTCTTGGTTCGAACCTTGTGGCATGCATGGGTGACTTTTTTTCCTTGATTTCTTTCCTTGAGGTGCCCGATTCTGCTCTCCACAAGGGCAGGGCAATGTTCTCTTTCTCTTGGTCCCAAGGCACAAAATTGTGCTCTGCCCTTGGAGTGGGCAGGGCAGAGTTGCCTTCTCCTCTTGGTCACCCAATGTTGCTCTCCTAGAGGGCAGTCTGCCCTTGTGGAGGGCAATGTTGCTTCCCCCATTAGTTGCTGCACGCTTCTTCTTGATTCGGCCACGCTTTTCTTTCCTTGGCTACACTTTTATTGCCACGCTTTTCATTTTCTTTTCTTTTCTTCACCTACAATAAACCAAACAACCACTCAAAGTATCACTAAATTCAAGAGGCTTATAAATCAATTAAAATTCAATTAAAATTAGCTTAAACCTCATGGATTAACATTAATTTCATAGTGGTTGCTTGATTTAGAAAAGTTATGCATTTTCACTCCAAATCACTTACTTAGGATGCAAGAAAGTGCATAAATGCTGACAAAACAAGTGAAATTAGCTTGAAAAATGGGTATATGATGACTTGTCATCACAACATCAAACTTAAACCTTGCTTGTCCCCAAGCAAGCATCAAAACTAAGAGTAAATGAAATGAATAAGAAAAGAATGCATATCCTTATTATGCAGATAGCAGAACTTGATCTATGGGGCATTTATGCAGACAATGACCACTCATTTATTGTTGCTGCTACATAATACACATTTTGCATCAAAGATTTGCTAGACTTGCTGTTAGAAGACTCACTTCGTTACTCTCTCCCTTGCTAACTTTTCTTGGCTTACAAAGCTTAACAAGCTTATTATTCTGTCTTAGGTTGGGTGTCAAATGCTGCAGCATAGCCTTTGGCTTTATTTTTTTTCTTTCTTTTTGCTCAACATCTCTCCACCACAGACACTTGGCTTGCTAATTCTTCCTAGGATCATTGATGCCCAGCATCTCTTTGGATCACTAAGTGCTTTGTATCTAAGTTGCTCTTTATTGTGGATTTTCAATTGGCCATCCCAAATCAGTTGATCTAAGTGACCAGGTTTCAAAATACCCCTTAGAATTTACTCATCCAAGCAGATCTTAGTACAAGAACACCACAGGCATATGTCTTAAGATTCAAGCTATTGGTGTCCAACCTTTATTCTTTGTTTTTCTTGCTATTTTGGCTTTTTCTTTCCCTTTTTCTTTCTGTTTTTGTTACCAAGGGTTGTTTCATTCTTGATAGGAGTTTTTATAACAGCAAGCTAACTCACAATTAAATGAAAATGATATTATGCAACACTTATTTCATGAGTTATGCATTTAATTAAACACATATGCCACCACCAACTTCCATTCATACTCATGCAACATTGGATATTTTACTTTTCAATTCAAACCAAACTCTTTTATTCAAGCATATGGGAAACAAAGCAATATTTAAGCTAAGTGATGGATACAAGCATTATGCAGACTTGGCATTTTCAACAAACAATTTCACTTGCAACTATATAAAACACTTTAGCAAGACCTTCAAAGGTTCCCAAATTCAAAACAGCACACAACAGCATGGATTAAGTTCAGATACAACCTTTGAAGTTGCAGCTTTTTTTTTTTTTGATTTTTCCTTCTGTTGTGTCCTCTTTGAGTGAAGATGCATAATGTCTTCAATTGTTGACTCTTGTCCTGCATAATCCTCAAAGTTGCTTGCTTCTCAAGCCTTTAAGTGCATGGTTAATGTGCATACATTAAATGTGGCTCCTGGATTTATTTTGGTGTGGAAACACCAAACTTAATTGTTTGCCACTGTCTCAGATACAACAAGTTAACCATATTTGAAACCATATATCCTTGCTAAAGGTTAATGGAATTAAAGCTAGAAAACAATTCAATAGTTGAATAATATGTTTGATTGCTTGGAGCTAGAATCATGCAAGAGGTGAGAATATGTTTTTAAATGATAATTTTTTTTTTTGTGGAACACCAAACTTAGAAGTTTTCATTCTCCCTCAAATTGTTTTGGTGTGCAACACCAAACTTAGATCCTTGCAATGCATACCAATTATTCAACATCTTTATTGAAAAGCTATGAAAAAGACAACTACCTCAGGTTGGGTTGCCTCCCAACAAGCGCTCTTTTATTGTCATTAGGTTGACATCTTCATTTTTGCTTCAAGAGGGGTTCAGGTGTTGGACCTCCTTTTCTTTGTTCCATTGCCCACCTAAGTACAGCTTTGCTCTATGACCATTTGCTGTAAATTGACTCTTTGTTGCTTCATCTAGCAACTCAATACTCCCATAAGGAAAAACCTTGGTCACCAAGTATGGACCAGTCCATTTAGACTTGAGCTTGCCAGGGAATATCTTGAGCCGTGAATTATACAAGAGTACTTGTTGTCCTGGTTTGAACTCTTTCTTCAAAATCTTCCTGTCATGCCATCTCTTAGCTTTCTCCTTGTATATTTTGGTATTTTCATAGGCTTCTAGCCTAAACTCTTCTAGCTCATTCAGCTGCAACAATCTTTTCTCTCCTGCTAGAATTAAGATAGCTAGCCTTAGATCATTAATATGGCCGTTGGCAATTAATTCGTATTTAATAGGAAAAGAATTATTTTGTTTTGTTTATTATTATTTAAAATAAATTTTTTTTTTGGTCAATTATGCCCCTTAATTAAAGATGTTAAAAGTTGGTGAACACCAAACTTATCCTTTATTTAGGGGATGGCTTAGCAATTGCAAACCAATCTCACAATTGATGTATTTTTTTAAAAAATATTGATGTATGATCCCTTGTCTGTATGGTTTTGAGTTCATGATTGAAAATGATCCTCTGATCATATATGCAGACACCAAACTTAGTGTTTGGTCACATACTTTTTCAAAAGACTTATGCATATGCTCTAAAAGACAATATTCTTCTTTGAACAATGAGCCTGGGTGTGCCTTAAGGTACACCAAACTTAGAAGTTTGCCATGTACTTCAAAATGATATATGCATTTACCAGGCATGAAAATTCAAAATCATATTTAGAGGAATCATAGCTTATTAAATGAAAGAGAAGACAGAAATCTTAAACCATGGGTTGTGGTGCACGAAATTGCAATAACACTTTTGCAATCCCGCACAACTAACCAGCAAGTGCACTGGGTCGTCCAAGTAATACCTTGCGTGAGCAAGGGTCGATCCCACGGAGATTGTCGGCTTAAAGCAAGCTATGGTTATCTTGTAAATCTTAGTCAGGATATCAGAAATTATCAGGATTGATTGTAAAAAGCAAAAGAACATGAAAAAGGTACTTGTTGTGCAGTATTGGAGAATAGGCTGAGGCTTTGGAGATGCTCCATCTTCCGAATCTCTGCTTTCCTACTGTCATCTTCATCAAACACGCAAGGCTCCTTCCATGGCAAGCTGTATGTAGGGTTTCACCGTTGTCAGTGGCTACCTCCCATCCTCTCAGTGAAAATACGTCCCTGATGCTCTGTCACAGCATAGGCTAATCATCTGTCGGTTCTCAATCAGACCGGAATAGAATCCAGTGATTCTTTTGGCGTCTGTCACTAACGCCCCGCCTTCAGGAGTTTGAAGCACGTCACAGTCATTCAATCATTGAGTCCTACTCAGAATACCACAGACAAGGTTTAGACCTTCCGGACTCTCTTGAATGCCGCCATCAGTTCTAGCTTATACCACGAAGATTCTTGTTAAGGAATCCAAGAGATACCTACTTAATCTAAAGTAGAACAGAGGTGGTTGTCAGGCACATGTTCATAGTTGAGAATGATGATGAGTGTCACGGATCATCACATTCATCCCGGTTAAGAGCAAGTGATATCTTAGAATGGAAGCAAGCATGATTGAATAAGAAACAGTAGTAATTGCATTAATCCATCAAGACACAGCAGAGCTCCTCACCCCCAACCATGGGGTTTAGAGACTCATGCTGTGGAAGGTATACAAGAAACGTGTAAAAAATGTCATGAGGTCATAAGGTTCTGATTACAATGTAAAAAGGTCCTATAAGTAGTAAACTAGTATCCTAAGGTTTACAGAAATGAGTAAATGACAGAAAAATCCACTTCCGGGCCCACTTGGTGTGTGCTTGGGCTGAGCATTGAAGCTTTTATGTGTAGAGACGTTTTCTGGAGTTAAACGCCAGCTTTCATGCCATAACTCCAAGTTTTATGCCAGTTCCGGCGTTTAACGCTGGAATTTCTGAGGCCGGATTGCTACGCAGGTTTGGGCCATCAAATCTTGGGAAAAGTATGGACTATTATATATTGCTGGAAAGCCCAGGATGTCTACTTTCCAACGCCGTTGAGAGCGCGCCAATTGGGCTTCTGTAGCTCCAGAAAATCCACTTCGAGTGCAGGGAGGTCAGAATCCAACAGCATCTGCAGTCCTTTTCAGTCTCTGGATCAGATTTTTGCTCAGAACCTTCAATTTCAGTCAGAAAATACCTGAAATCACAGAAAAACACACAAACTCATAGTAAAGTCCAGAAAAGTGAATTTTAACTAAAAACTAATAAAAATATAATAAAAACTAACTAAAAGATACTAAAAACATACTAAAAACACTGCCAAAAAGCGTATAAATTATCCGCTCATCACAACACCAAACTTAAATTGTTGCTTGTCCCCAAGCAACTGAAAATCAAAATAGGATAAAAAGAAGAGAATATACTATAGACTCCAAAATATCAAAGAAACATAGTTCCAATTAGATGAGCGGGACTAGTAGCTTTTTGCCTCCGAACAGTTTTGGCATCTCACTCTATCCTCTGAAATTCAGAATGATTGGCTTCTTTAGGAACTCAGAATCCAGATAGTGTTATTGATTCTCCTAGTTAAGTATGATGATTCTTGAACATAGCTACTTTATGAGTCTTGGCTGTGGCCCAAAGCACTCTGTCTTCCAGTATTACCACCGGATACATACATGCCACAGACACATAATTGGGTGAACCTTTTTAGATTGTGACTCAGCTTTGCTAAAGTCCCCAATTAGAGGTGTCTAGGGTTCTTAAGCACACTCTTATTGCCTTGGATCACAACTTTATTTCTTTCTTTTTCTTTTCCTTCTCTTTTCTTCTTCTTTTTTTTTCGAATTTTTTTTTTTTGAATTCACTGCTTTTTCTTGCTTCAAGAATCATTTTTATGATTTTTCAGATCCTCAATAACATGTCTCTTTTTCCATCATTCTTTCAAGAGCCAACAATTTTAACATTCATGAATAACAAATTCAAAAGACATATGCACTGTTCAAGCGTACATTCAGAAAACAAAAAGTATTGTCACCACATCAAACTAATTCAACTAGTTTCAGAGATAAATTTCGAAATCCTGTACTTCTTGTTCTTTTGTGATTAAAGCATTTTTCTTTTAAGAGAGGTGATGGATTCATAGGACATTCATAGCTTTAAGGCATAAACTTAAATTTTATTAATTATGAATTAAGATCAAGACTCAAAACTAAATATAAGATTAAACTAGAAAATAAAAATAGAAAACAAAATAAAATAAAAAAAACGCAAACATAGGCTACTAATGATAGAGGTTTTCACAGAGTTAGGACTCAACAACCTTGATTTTGAGAAGTGGATGCTCCCTCAGCTTGAGAGGAGAGCTTTTGGCGTTTCAATTCTTGGATTTCACGCCCCTGCTTCTCTTGTTCCTTCAGCAATTTGCAGATCATGCAGTTCTGATTCTGCTGTTCTTCCTTCAGTTGCTCCATAGTCTCTTGCAACTTGTTGATAGATGCTTCTAGGCTGGCCCAGTAGCCAATTTCAGGGAATTCAGGGAGGAACTCATGCGCCCTCCTCTTGATAGAGTTGTCTTGCACTTGTCCTTCCATTGACTTCTTGGTGATTGGGTGTTCAATGGGTATGAACTCATCTACTCCCATCTTCACCCCAGCCTCTTTACAGAGCAAGGAGATCAAGCTTGGGTAAGCCAATTTGGCTTCAGTGGAATTCTTATTTGCAATTGTGTAAATCTCACAAGCAATCACATGATGCACCTCCACTTCTCTTCCAAGCATAATGCAATGAATCATCACTGCTCTCTTGATGGTAACCTCAGAACGGTTGCTAGTGGGCAATATGGAGCGCCCAATGAAGTCTAGCCAACCTCTTGCAATTGGTTTGAGGTCTCCCCTCTTGAGTTGGTTTGGGACACCCTTTGAATTGGTTATCCACTTAGTTCCAGGGAGGCATATGTCCTCTAGAACTTGATCCAACCCTTTATCTACTCTCACCATCCTCCTATTAAAGGAGTCAGGATCATCTTGCAGTTGAGGCAACTTGAAGATTTCTCTAATTTTGTCCAGATGGAAGTACATAACTTTCCCTCTGACCATGGTTCTATAGGTATGGTAAGCAGTTCCAGTCATTCTCTGCTTATCTGTTAGCCACAGATTTGAGTAGAATTCCTGAACCATGTTCCTTCCAACCTTTGTCTCAGGATTGGTTAGAATTTCCCATCCTCTGTTTCGAATTTGCTCTTGGATCCCCGGATATTCATCTTCTTTCAGATCAAATTTCACTTCCGGGATCATTGACCTCAGACCCATTATTTTGTGATAATGGTCTTCATGTTCTTTAGTTAAGAACTTCTCATGATTCCAAAGATTCTTTGGATTATTCTCTTTCTTGCCTCTCAAATTGGTTTGTTTTCCCTTGGGAGCCATGATATTGATGAATTTTGGCTTAGTGATCACGGAAAAGCACACCAAACTTAGAGGTTTGCTTGTCCTCAAGCAAAAGAAAAGAAAGAAGAGAGAGAGAGGAAGAGGAAATTCGAATGGTGTGGGTGAAAGGGGGTCCCAAACGTGAATTTATAAGGGTGGGGGAGAAGAGTTTTCGAAAAAAATAAAAATTGGAAAGAAGATTTGAGAAGATGTGGAAAGAAATTGAGAAAAGGGTGAGTTTTTGAAGAAGATTTGGGATTAATTTGAAATAGATTTGAAGAATGGTTTTGATTTGTGAAGATTTGAAAGTGAATGATGAAAGGTTGAAGTGCATTTATGTAGAAGAGTATGGTTAAAAAGAGGAAAGTTTGAAAAAAATTGAGTTGAAAACAAAAATGTGGTCCCCCCACCAAGCTGGCGTTAAACGCCCAGAATGGCACCCATTCTGGCGTTTAACGCCCAATTGCTACCCCTTTTGGGCGTTTAACACCCAGCCAGGTGCCCTGGCTGGCGTTAAACGCCAGAAATCCTTTAGCACTGGGCGTTTTTCAAAACGCCCAGGATGCTGCACACCTGGCGTTAAACGCCCAGAATGGTGCCCATTCTGGCGTTTAACGCCCAAAATGGCACCATTCCTGGCGTTAAACGCCCAGAATGGTACCCATTCTGGCGTTTAACGCCAAAAATGCCCCTTACTGGCGTTTTTTCGCCAATAAGCTCATTTTCTCTGCTTTTTGAGCTGAATCCTTCTGTAACTCTGTGAATTCCTTCATTTTTGATACTTGCCTCTGTAAGAACTAATTATATACCTTCCTAATGACTGGGTTGCCTCCCAGTAAGCGCTTCTTTACTGTCTTTAGCTGGACTTCTGCTGAGAATCACTCAAGCCTCAGTTTTGAGCATTCCTGCTCAAAGTTTCCTTCAAGATAATGCTTGATTCTCTGTCCATTAACAATGAACTTCTTGTCAGAATCAATATCCTGAAGCTCAACATATCCATATGGTGACACTCCTGTAATCACATACGGACCCCTCCATCGGGATTTGAGTTTTCCTGGAAACATTTTGAGCCTGGAGTTGAAGAGCAGAACTTTTTGTCCTGGCTCAAAGACTCTGAGTGACAATCTCTTGTCATGCCACTTCTTTGCCTTTTCCTTATAAATTTTAGCATTTTCAAAGGCATTGAGTCTGAACTCCTCTAGCTCATTTAGCTGGAGCAATCTTTTTTCACCAGCTAACTGTGCATCCATGTTTAGGAATCTGGTTGCCCAGTAGGCTTTATGTTCTAGTTCCACAGGCAAATGGCAGGCCTTCCCATACACCAATTGGTATGGAGAGGTGCTTATAGGAGTCTTAAATGCTGTTCTGTATGCCCACAGAGCATCATCCAAGCTCTTTGCCCAATCCTTTCTTCGGGACATTACAGTCCGCTCTAGGATTCTTTTTAGCTCTCTGTTAGAGACTTCTGCTTGCCCATTTGTCTGTGGATGATATGGAGTTGCCACTTTATGGCTAATTCCATGTCTAACCATAGCAGAGTATAGCTGTTTATTGCAGAAATGAGTGCCCCCATCACTGATGAGTACTCTGGGAACACCAAATCTGCTGAATATGTGTTTCTAGAGGAATTTTAGCACGGTCTTGGTATCATTAGTGGGTGTAGCAATTGCTTCTACCCACTTAGATACATAGTCCACTGCCACCAGAATGTAAGTGTTTGAGTATGATGGTGGGAATGGCCCCATGAAGTCAATTCCCCATACATCAAACAATTCTATCTCTAATATCCCTTGTTGAGGCATGGCATATCCGTGAGGCAGGTTACCAGCTCTTTGGCAACTGTCACAATTACGCACAAACTCTCGGGAATCTTTATAGAGAGTAGGCCAGTAGAAGCCGCACTGGAGGACTTTAGTGGCTGTTCGCTCACTTCCAAAGTGTCCTCCATAATGTGATCCATGGCAGTGCCATAGGATCTTTCGTGCTTCTTCTCTGGGTACACATCTGCGGATCACTCCGTCAGCACATCTCTTAAAGAGATATGGTTCATCCCAAAGGTAGTACTTAGCATCTGAAATTAATTTCTTTCTTTGCACACTACTGTACTCCTTGGGTATGAACCTCACAGCTTTATAGTTTGCAATGTCTGCAAACCATGGAGCTTCCTGAATGGCAAATAGTTGCTCATCTGGGAAAGTCTCAAAGATCTCAGTAGAAGGGAGGGACGCCCCAGCTACTGGTTCTATTCTGGACAGATGATCAGCTACTTGATTCTCTGTCCCTTTTCTGTCTCTTATTTCTATATCAAACTCTTGCAGAAGCAACACCCATCTGATAAGTCTGGGTTTTGAATCCTGCTTTGTGAGTAAGTATTTAAGAGAAGCATGGTCAGTGTACACAATCACCTTTGATCCCACTAGGTAGGATCTAAACTTGTCAATAGCATAAACCACTGCAAGTAACTCTTTTTCTGTGGTTGTGTAGTTCTTTTGTGCGTCATTTAGAACACGGCTGGCATAATAAATGACGTGCAAAAGCTTGTTATGCCTCTGTCCCAACACTGCACCAATGGCATGATCACTGGCATCACACATTAATTCAAATGGCAATGTCCAATCTGGTGCAGAGATAACTGGTGCTGTGACCAGCTTAGCTTTCAGGGTCTCAAATGCCTGCAGACACTCATTATCAAAGATAAATGGAGTGTCAGCAGCTAGCAGATTACTCAGAGGTTTGGCAATTTTCGAAAAATCCTTGATAAACCTTCTGTAAAATCCTGCATGTCCCAGAAAGCTTCTGATTGCCTTAACATTGGCAGGTGGTGGTAATTTTTCAATTACCTCTACCTTTGCCTTATCCACCTCTATTCCCCTGCTTGAAATTTTGTGCCCAAGGACAATTCCTTCAGTCACCATAAAGTGACATTTCTCCCAGTTTAATACCAGGTTAGTCTCTTGGCATCTTTTCAGGACAAGTGATAGGTGGTTAAGACAGGAGCTGAATGAGTCTCCATATACTGAAAAGTCGTCCATGAAGACTTCCAGAAATTTCTCTACCATGTCTGAGAAGATAGAGAGCATGCACCTCTGAAAGGTTGCAGGTGCATTGCACAGACCAAAAGGCATTCTTCTGTAGGCAAACACGCCTGAAGGGCAGGTAAATGCTGTTTTCTCTTGGTCCTGGGGATCCACTGCAATTTGATTGTAGCCTGAATAGCCATCCAAAAAGCAGTAATAATCATGACCAGCTAGTCTTTCTAGCATTTGGTCTATGAATGGTAAAGGAAAATGATCCTTTCTGGTGGCTGTATTGAGTCTTCTGTAGTCAATACACATACGCCACCCTGTGACTGTCCTTGTAGGAACCAGTTCATTTTTTTCATTATGAACCACTGTCATGCCTCCCTTTTTGGGAACAACTTGGACAGGGCTCACCCAGGGGCTATCAGAAATAGGATAAATAATCCCAGCCTCTAGTAATTTAGTGACCTCTTTCTGCACCACCTCCTTCATGGCAGGATTTAACCTCCTCTGTGGTTGGACCACTGGTTTGGCATTATCCTCCAACAGGATCTTGTGCATGCATCTAGCTGGGCTAATGCCCTTAAGATCACTTATGGACCACCCAAGAGCTGTTTTGTGTGTCCTTAGCACTTGAATCAGTGCTTCCTCTTCCTGTGGATTTAAAGCAGAGCTTATAATCACTGGAAAAGTGTCACCCTCTCCTAGAAATGCATATTTCAGAGATGGTGGTAGAGGTTTGAGTTCAGGTTTGGGAGGCTTATCCTCCTCCTGAGGAATTTTCGAAAATTCCTTTACTTCCTCTAATTTTTCTTGATCAGGTTGAGCATCTTTGAAGATATCCTCAAGCTCTGATTCTAGGCTTTCAGCCATATTGATCTCTTCTACCAGAGAATCAATAATGTCAGCGTCCATACAGTCATCTGGTGTATCTGGATGCTGCATGGCTTTTACAGCATTCAACTTGAACTCATCCTCATTGACTCTCAGGGTTACTTCCCCTTTGTGTACATCAATGAGAGTTCGTCCAATTGCTAGGAAAGGTCTTCCTAGAATGAGAGTTGCACTCTTGTGCTCCTCCATTTCCAGCACCACAAAGTCAGTCGGAAAGGCAAATGGCCCAACCTTGACAATCATGTCCTCTATTATGCCTGATGGGTGTTTAATGGAACCATCAGCAAGTTGGAGGCATATCCTGGTTGGTTTGACTTCTCCAGTCAACCCAAGCTTTCTGATAGTGGATGCAGGTATTAGATTGATGCTTGCTCCAAGATCACATAGGGCTATCTTGGTGCAGGCGCCTTCTAATGTGCAGGGTATCATAAAGCTTCCAGGATCTTGAAGCTTTTCTGGTAAGCTTTTCAAAATGACTGCACTGCATTCTTCAGTGAGAAATACTTTTTCAGTTTCTCTCCAATCCTTCTTATGGCTTAAGATCTCTTTCATGAACTTAGCATAAGAGGGTATTTGCTCAAGTGCCTCTGCAAACGGAATCTTTATTTCAAGAGTCCTTAGATAGTCTGCAAAGCGGGCAAATTGCTTATCCTGTTCCGCTTTGCGGAGTTTCTGAGGATAAGGCATCTTGGCTTGATATTCCTCAACCTTAGATGCTGCAGGTTTATTCCTTACAGAAGTGGTTGAAGAAGCCTTGTTAGAGGGATAATTATCAGCACTCTCAGGTGCCTGATCCTCCTTGGGCGTTTGAACGCCAGGAATGGGTGAAGATTGGGCGTTAAACGCCAACTTCTCCCCCTTTTCTGGCGTTTGAACGCCAGAATTGGGCAAGGAATGGGCGTTTAACGCCAACTTTCCTTCCCTTTCTGGCGTTTGAACGCCAATAATATTCCTCTCTGGGCTCTTATTGTCCTCAGAGGGATTTTGAACAGTGGTTTGGTTATCCCCTGTCAATTGTTCTTTGTTTGCCTTCTTGCTCCTTTGAGCAGTGGTGTTCAGTGTTTTCCCACTCCTTAGTTGAACTGCTTGACATCCTTCTGTTATCTGTTTAGATATTTGCTGTTTTGCTTGATTCAACTGCAGTTCTATGTTCTTGTTAGCAACTTTAGTATCATGGAGCATTTTTTTAAATTCTGCTAACTGTTCTGTCATCAGGAGCAATTGTTGATTAAGCTCATTCATCTGCTCTTGAGGATTAGGATCAGTGGCTAATGCCATGACCTCCTCTTTTGGAACGAATTCCTTGCTAGAATATAAGTATTGGTTTCTAGCAACAGTGTCTATAAGCTCTTGAGCTTCTTCAATTGTCTTCCTCATGTGTATAGATCCACCAGCTGAATGGTCTAAGGACATCTGAGCTTTTTCTGTAAGCCCATAGTAGAAGATGTCTAACTGTACCCACTCTGAAAACATTTCAGAGGGGCATTTTCTGAGCATACCTCTATACCTCTCCCAGGCATTATAAAGGGATTCATTATCCTCTTGTTTAAAGCCTTGGATGTCCAGCCTTAGATGTGTCATCCTCTTTGGAGGGTAAAAATGATTCAGGAACTTGTCTGTTAACTGTTTCCATGTCTTTATGCTTGCTGTAGGTTGGTTATTCAACCACCTTTTAGCTTGATCTTTTACAGCAAATGGAAACAGTAACAGTCTGTAGACATCCTGATCTACCTCTTTATCATGTACTGTGTCAGCAATTTGTAAGAACTGTGCCAGAAACTCAGTAGGTTCTTCCTCTGGAAGACCGGAATATTGGCAATTTTGCTGCACTATGATAATGAGTTGAGGGTTTAGCTCAAAGCTGCTTGCTTTGATGGGAGGTATACAGATGCTACTCCCATATGCAGCTGTACTGGGGTTGGCATAGGACCCCAGAGTCCTCTTGGACTGGTTAATTCCGCTTAAGTCCATAATGGACAAAAGGGAAATGATGATAATTGCAAAGAGATAAATTTTGTTTTGTTTTTTTTTTTTGAAATAGCCGAAAAATAAAAATAAAAACAAAAGGAAATTTAAAATAAAAATTCGAAAATCAAAAGGAAAATAAAATAAAATTTCGAAAATCAAAAAGAAAATAAGATCAAAGCAAATTGAGAACTGAATCAATTAAGTAATTAAAAAGATTTTGAAAATGGCAATTAGAAAGATATGATTGAAAAGTTTTTATGAAAGAGATTTGATTTTTAAAAAGAGGAAAGAGAAAAACAACAAATGACACCAAACTTAAAATTTTAGAAAATCAAACACTACCTTTTTTTCGAAAATTTTAAAGAGAAAAACACAAAGGGGACACCAAACTTAGAACTTTTATGAATCAAAAAGGGACTAAGAACATGCAAAAACGAAAATTAAGAGAAAAACACAAAAAGCATGCAATTGACACCAAACTTAGAATATGAAACTAGACTCAACTAAAAGACTCTAAACCAACAAAAATAGTCCTAATCTAAGCAACAAGATAAGCCGTCAGTTGTCCAAACTCGAACAATCCCCGGCAACGGCGCCAAAAACTTGGTGCACGAAATTGCAATAACACTTTTGCAATCCCGCACAACTAACCAGCAAGTGCACTGGGTCGTCCAAGTAATACCTTGCGTGAGCAAGGGTCGATCCCACGGAGATTGTCGGCTTGAAGCAAGCTATGGTTATCTTGTAAATCTTAGTCAGGATATCAGAAATTATCAGGATTGATTGTAAAAAGCAAAAGAACATGAAAAAGGTACTTGTTGTGCAGTATTGGAGAATAGGCTGAGGCTTTGGAGATGCTCCATCTTCCGAATCTCTGCTTTCCTACTGTCATCTTCATCAAACACGCAAGGCTCCTTCCATGGCAAGCTGTATGTAGGGTTTCACCGTTGTCAGTGGCTACCTCCCATCTTCTCAGTGAAAATACGTCCCTGATGCTCTGTCACAGCATAGGCTAATCATCTGTCGGTTCTCAATCAGACCGGAATAGAATCCAGTGATTCTTTTGGCGTCTGTCACTAACGCCCCGCCTTCAGGAGTTTGAAGCACGTCACAGTCATTCAATCATTGAGTCCTACTCAGAATACCACAGACAAGGTTTAGACCTTCCGGACTCTCTTGAATGCCGCCATCAGTTCTAGCTTATACCACGAAGATTCTTGTTAAGGAATCCAAGAGATACCTACTTAATCTAAAGTAGAACAGAGGTGGTTGTCAGGCACATGTTCATAGTTGAGAATGATGATGAGTGTCACGGATCATCACATTCATCCCGGTTAAGAGCAAGTGATATCTTAGAATGGAAGCAAGCATGATTGAATAAGAAACAGTAGTAATTGCATTAATCCATCAAGACACAGCAGAGCTCCTCACCCCCAACCATGGGGTTTAGAGACTCATGCTGTGGAAGGTATACAAGAAACGTGTAAAAAATGTCATGAGGTCATAAGGTTCTGATTACAATGTAAAAAGGTCCTATAAGTAGTAAACTAGTATCCTAAGGTTTACAGAAATGAGTAAATGACAGAAAAATCCACTTCCGGGCCCACTTGGTGTGTGCTTGGGCTGAGCATTGAAGCTTTTATGTGTAGAGACGTTTTCTGGAGTTAAACGCCAGCTTTCATGCCATAACTCCAAGTTTTATGCCAGTTCCGGCGTTTAACGCTGGAATTTCTGAGGCCGGATTGCTACGCAGGTTTGGGCCATCAAATCTTGGGCAAAGTATGGACTATTATATATTGCTGGAAAGCCCAGGATGTCTACTTTCCAACGCCGTTGAGAGCATAAAGTGAGCATAAAGGTACTAATTACATCAAACTAACTCCTATTTATACACTTTCTATTCTTGGATAATGGGATTTGGATGGGCTTTTGAATTGGTGAAGAAATGAATTAAAATGGGAATTTAATTTGAATTTTCGGCCCATTAGAATTCACTCCCAGGAGGCTGCCCTGCCCTTATGGAGGGCAGGGCAGAAAATTGAAGCTTGGTGCGTGGATTTGGTGCGGCCATGGACGAGTCTGGCACGAGTTTGGTGCGCCAGAGGCTGCCCTGCCCGCGCCAAGGGCAGGGCGGGAAAGCTGATGCGCGCTGATGCAAGGCGTGCGTGTGTTGGTGCTGCCAGGAAGAAAACTTGGTGCGCCAGGGAGAAAGCTTGGTGCGTGGGACGCTGAACACTGCCCTGCCCGCGCCAAGGGCAGGGCAGGAACGGTTTGGTGCGCCAGGGAAGGAACGCGCGCGCAGATGCTGCCAGGACGAGTGTTTGGTGCGCCAGGAAGCAAAGTTGGTGCGCCAAGGTTTTGTGTGTGATGCGCCAATTCAAATGCTGCCCTGCCCGCGCCAAGGGCAGGGCAGAGTTGCCATATTGCACGCCCGTGTTCGAATCACGGAGGAAGCAAACACGCTAATTATTTTCTTGGTTTCTTGGCACGGTAGTGGACCTTAGTGCTTGGCTTCCTCATGGTTCCTTGTTCGAACCTTGTAGCATGCATGGGTGACCTTTTTTCCTTGATTTCTTTCCTTGAGGTGCCCGATTCTGCTCTCCACAAGGGCAGGGCAGGATTTGCTTTCTCTTGGTCCCATGGCACAAAATTGTGCTCTGCCCTTGGAGTGGGCAGGGCAGAGTTGCCTATGCTTGCTTGATCACCTAATGCTGCCCTCCTAGAGGGCATTCTGCCCTTGTGGAGGGCAATGTTGCTTTCCCCATTGCAATGCGGCACGCTTCTCTCCTCTTTGGCCATGCTTTCCTTTTCTTGTGTCACGCTTCTTAGGCCACGCTTTTCATTTTCTTTTCTTTTCTTCACCTACAATAAACCAAACAACCACTCAAAGTATCACTAAATTCAAGAGGCTTATAAATCAATTAAAATTCAATTAAAATTAGCTTAAACCTCATGGATTAACATTAATTTCATAGTGGTTGCTTGATTTAGAAAAGTTATGCATTTTCACTCCAAATCACTTACTTAGGATGCAAGAAAGTGCATAAATGCTGACAAAACAAGTGAAATTAGCTTGAAAAATGGGTATATGATGACTTGTCATCACAACACCAAACTTAAACCTTGCTTGTCCCCAAGCAAGCATCAAAACTAAGAGTAAATGAAATGAATAAGAAAAGAATGCATATCCTTATTATGCAGATAGCAGAACTTGATCTATGGGGCATTTATGCAGACAATGACCACTCATTTATTGTTGCTGCTGCATAATACACATTTTGCATCAAAGATTTGCTAGACTTGCTGTTAGAAGACTCACTTCGTTACTCTCTCCCTTGCTAACTTTTCTTGGCTTACAAAGCTTAACAAGCTTATTATTCTGTCTTAGGTTGGGTGTCAAATGCTGCAGCATAGCCTTTGGCTTTATTTTTTTTCTTTCTTTTTGCTCAACATCTCTCCACCACAGACACTTGGCTTGCTAATTCTTCCTAGGATCATTGATGCCCAGCATCTCTTTGGATCACTAAGTGCTTTGTATCTAAGTTGCTCTTTATTGTGGATTTTCAATTGGCCATCCCAAATCAGTTGATCTAAGTGACTAGGTTTCAAAATACCCCTTAGAATTTACTCATCCAAGCAGATCTTAGTACAAGAACACCACAGGCATATGTCTTAAGATTCAAGCTATTGGTGTCCAACCTTTATTCTTTGTTTTTCTTGCCATTTTGGCTTTTCTTTCCCTTTTCTTTCTGTTTTTGTTACCAAGGGTTGTTTCATTCTTGATAGGAGTTTTTATAACAGCAAGCTAACTCACAATTAAATGAAAATGATATTATGCAACACTTATTTCATGAGTTATGCATTTAATTAAACATATGCCACCACCAACTTCCATTCATACTCATGCAACATTGGATATTTTACTTTTCAATTCAAACCAAACTCTTCTATTCAAGCATATGGGAAACAAAGCAATATTTAAGCTAAGTGATGGATACAAGCATTATGCAGACTTGGCATTTTCAACAAACAATTTCACTTGCAACTATATAAAACACTTTAGCAAGACCTTCAAAGGTTCCCAAATTTAAAACAGCACACAACAGCATGGATTAAGTTCAGATACAACCTTTGAAGTTGCAGCTTTTTTTTTTGATTTTTCCTTCTGTTGTGTCCTCTTTGAGTGAAGATGCATAATGTCTTCAATTGTTGACTCTTGTCCTCAGGTTGGGTTGCCTCCCAACAAGCGCTCTTTTATTGTCATTAGCTTGACATCTTCATTTTTGCTTCAAGAGGGGTTCAGGTGTTGGACCTCCTTTTCTTTGTTCCATTGCCCACCTAAGTACAACTTTGCTCTATGACCATTTGCTGTAAATTGACTCTTTGTTGCTTCATCTAGCAACTTAATACTCCCATAAGGAAAAACCTTGGTCACCAAGTATGGACCAGTCCATTTAGACTTGAGCTTGCCAGGGAATATCTTGAGCCGTGAATTATACAAGAGTACTGTTGTCCTGGTTTGAACTCTTTCTTCAAAATCTTCCTGTCATGCCATCTCTTAGCTTTCTCCTTGTATATTTTGGTATTTTCATAGGCTTCTAGCCTAAACTCTTCTAGCTCATTCAGCTGCAACAATCTTTTCTCTCCTGCTAGAATTAAGATAGCTAGCCTTAGATCATTAATATGGCCGTTGGCAATTAATTCGTATTTAATAGGAAAAGAATTATTTTGTTTTGTTTATTATTATTTAAAATAAAAATTTTTTTTTTGGTCAATTATGCCCCTTAATTAAAGATGTTAAAAGTTGGTGAACACCAAACTTATCCTTTATTTAGGGGATGGCTTAGCAATTGCAAACCAATCTCACAATTGATGTATTTTTTTAAAAAATATTGATGTATGATCCCTTGTCTGTATGGTTTTGAGTTCATGATTGAAAATGATCCTCTGATCATATATGCAGACACCAAACTTAGTTTGGTCACATACTTTTTCAAAAGACTTATGCATATGCTCTAAAAGACAATATTCTTCTTTGAACAATGAGCTTGGGTGTGCCTTAAGGTACACCAAACTTAGAAGTTTGCCATGTGCTTCAAAATGATATATGCATTTACCAGGCATGAAAATTCAAAATCATATTTAGAGGAATCATAGCTTATTAAATGAAAGAGAAGACAGAAATTTTAAACCATGGGTTGCCTCCCATGAAGCGCTCTTTTATTGTCATTAGCTTGACATTGACCTCCCTTTAAGGTGGTTGATGTTGGTGATGTCTCAGCTTGTCACCTCTCACTGTCAGCTTTCTCTGTGTGCTTTGATGCTCAATTTCCATATGCTCAAGAGAAAGAATTTGGTTGACAGTGTAATAATCTTCTGCTCCCTGCTGTTGGTATATTAATTGCACCTTATCACCCTTAGAAAATCCTTCAGTTGGGATTTTCTTATTCTTCCACCCTTTGTGAGCCTTTTTCTTGCTCTTCACCTTTTTCTTGCTTGTTGATCTTTTTTTCTTGACAGTTACTTGAGTTGTGATGCCTTCCTTCTTGCTGATCACCCTGCTTCCTTGTGAATCCCCTTTCTTCTTGTATCTGTTTGTTTTTCTGTTCCATTTCCTTTTCAGTTGATTTCTTTGGAAGGGGATCATCACTCATTCTGCTTGTTTCTTCATTCCTTTGTAATTCTGGGAAGACTTTCAGGATGATGCTCTCCTCATGCATCTAAGGGTTAACTCTCCTTGCTCTATGTCCACAATGGCTCTAGCAGTGGCCAGAAATGGTCGACCAAGTATTATGGAGTCATTTCCATTTTCTGAAGAATCCAGGATCACAAAGTCTGCCGGATAGATGAACTTGCCAACCTTAACTAAAAGGTTCTCAATCAGCCCCTTAGGATAGATTATTGATTGATCTACCAATTCCAAAGTCATCTCTGTTGGGTTCACCTCTTCTATGCCAAGCTTTTTCACTAAAGAATATGGGATATATTTATGCTTGCTCCTAGATCGCACATCCCTTTGTTAATGAACAGATTTCCAATAGTGCATGGTAAGAAGAAACCTCCAGGGTCCTCAAGCTTGGGAGGGAGTCCCTTTTTAATGAGTGCACTGCATTCTTCACTAAGCATCACCGTTTCCCTCTCATTCCAATCCCTTTTCTTGTTGATGAGCTCTTTTAAGAACTTGGCATACAGGGGCATTTGCTCCAAAGCCTCTGCCAAAGGTATGTTGATCTCCAACTTCTTGAAAGTCTCAAGAAATTTGTGGAAGTGCTGGTCCTTTGTTTCCTTGTGAAATCTTTGTGGATAAGGGAGTGGTGGTGTTGAGCTCTTCTCCACTTGATGCTGTTTTGGAGTTGGTTCCTCCAAGATCTTCTTTCCTTTCTTCAAATTCTGTGGTTTGTTGTCTTCCTCAGTGAGCTTTTCTGGAGCATTCTTGCTTATCTTGTCTGGTTGATGGTTTCATCATTCTTGTTGGCTCAGTGTCATTCTCCAGAAGCTTCTTTGTTGCTCCTTGGCTATCATCTGTTAACACCCTTCCACTTTTTAGTTGCACAACCTTGCATTCTTCCTTTGGGTTGGGAATGGTGTCACTAGGTAGTGAACTTGATGGCTTCTCAACAGAGATCTTCTTAGAGATTTGTCCAATCTGCCTTTCTAGGTTCTTCATGGAGGCTTCTTGATTCTTGGTTGTCAATTCTTGGCTCTTCATTAGTTTCTCCATGAGTACCTCTAAATTGGTGATTCTTTGTGAGTCTTGAGAGATGGTTTGATTTTGGGGTGTTGATGGATGAAGATAAGTGTTTTGGTTAGTTGGGTGGCTATTGGGTGGGTATTGGTTAGAATTTGGGTAGTTGTTTTGTGGTTTTCTGTATGAGTTTTGGTTAGTGTTTGGCTGGGGGTTGTGGTTTGTGTTTTTCCAATTGTTTTGGCCTGTGTTTCTTTGCCATGGTTGTTGGTTTTGATTATGATTGTCTCCCCATCTGAGGTTGGGATGATTCTTCCAAGATGGATTGTAGGTATACCATAGACTTCATTTGTTCCAGGATTTTGGTTGTGCATGTATTGGACTGCTCTTTGTTGTGTTCTTCTTGGGTTTCTTCACTTTGCACCCAAGTGGTTGGAGGTTGGCTTGTGTTGCTCACTGCTGCCACTTGCAAACCATCATCCTTTTGGGCCATTGTTCAATGTTGTTGAATCTGTTGCTGCATCATCTTGTTTTGAGCTAAGATTGAATCAACTCCTTCCAACTCCTGACTCCTCTTCTTTGTGAGGTTGGCGTTGTCTTGATGAGCAAAGAAATTGGTTGGTGGCCACCATCTCAATGAGGTTTGAGCTTCTCTGTGGTCTTCATGAGTGCAAGGATCCTCCTGCAGAATGATCAAGAGCTTTTGAGCTTAAGAGTGAGTCCTTCATAGAAGTTTTGCAACTATCCATTCAGTAAACATTTCTGGGGGACATTCCTCAATAGAGCCTTATATCTTTCCCATGCTTCGTATAAGTTCTCGGCCTCCAATTGAGTGAATGTTTGAACCTCTGTCTTCAACCTTGGACTCTTTGAGGGGGGTAGAATTTGGCAAGAAACTTGCTTACCAAGTCATCCCAAGTGTGATGCTTTCTTTTGGAAAGGTTTATAGCCATTGAGTTGCTTTATCCTGAGAGAGAACGGGAAGAGTAGCAACTTGTAGCTATCAGGGGGCACACCATTGTTTTCACTGTGTCACAGATTCTCAAGAAAGTAGACAAATGTTGGTTTGGATCCTCCAAAGGCCCTCCTCCAAAAGAACAATTGTTTTGCACCAGAGTAATGAGTTGTGGCTTGAGTTCAAAGTTGTTTGCATTGACATTGGGAGGAAGAATGCTACTCCCACAATGCTGGCATTTGCAAATGTGTATGAAGCCAAGACTCTTCTCTGATGTGATTATTGTTGGCTCCTCTTCAGGTTGAGTGGTATCTCTTTCCATGTCTTGGAATTCCTCCTCAGATTCTTCTTCTTCTCCAACAATATTCTTCCCTCTTTCAGCTCTTCTCCGAAGAGCCTTTGATCAATTTCAGAGATGATAGGGGAAGATCTTCCTATACCTGACATACAAACCCACAATGCTTGGCATTTGCAAATGTGTATGAAGCCAAGACTCTTCTCTGATGTTGATTATTGTTGGCTCCTCCTTCAGGTTGAGTGGTATCTCTTTCCATGTCTTGGAATTCCTCCTCAGATTCTTCTTCTTCTCCAACAATATTCTTCCCTCTTTCAGCTCTTCTTATTCTCCGAAGAGTCCTTTGATCAATTTCAGAGATGATAGGGGAAGATCAATCTGTAGCTTAGAATGAAGTTTTAGTTAGTTTAAGCAAAAATTCAAACAGTTAGTGTGTTAGTAATAGTTAGAATAACAGAAAAAGAAAAAAAATGCTTAATCTAGACCTCCACTTCACTTAATCATTGTCAATCTATTTCAATC
Organism: Arachis stenosperma; assembly: GCF_014773155.1. Lineage (NCBI taxonomy): Eukaryota > Viridiplantae > Streptophyta > Magnoliopsida > Fabales > Fabaceae > Arachis > Arachis stenosperma. The sequence continues at coordinate 149,727,562 of NC_080385.1, forward strand.
CCGGCAACGGCGCCAAAAACTTGATGTGTGGAAAACGATCCAACACAAAACTCACCGGCAAGTGTACCGGGTCGCATCAAGTAATAATAACTCACATGAGTGAGGTCGATCCCACAGGGATTGAAGGATTGAGCATCAAAGCACACAGAGAAAGCTGACAGTGAGAGGTGACAAGCTGAGACATCACCAACATCAACCACCTTAAAGGGAGGTCAATGTCAAGCTAATGACAATAAAAGAGCGCTTCATGGGAGGCAACCCATGGTTTAAGATTTCTGTCTTCTCTTTCATTTAATAAGCTATGATTCCTCTAAATATGATTTTGAATTTTCATGCCTGGTAAATGCATATATCATTTTGAAGCACATGGCAAACTTCTAAGTTTGGTGTACCTTAAGGCACACCCAGGCTCATTCTTCAAAGAAGAATATTGTCTTTTAGAGCAGGGCGTGGGACGGGAAAGCTGATGCACGCTGATGCAAGGCGTGCGTGCGTTGGTGCTGCCAGGAAGAAAACTTGGTGCGCCAGGGAGAAAGCTTGGTGCGTGGGACACTGAACACTGCCCTGCCCGCGCCAAGGGCAGGGCAGGAACGGTTTGGTGCGCCAGGGAAGGAACGCGCGCGCCAGATGCTGCCAGGACGAGTGTTTGGTGCGCCAGGAAGCAAAGTTGGTGCGCCAAGGTTTTGTGTGTGATGCGCCAATTCAAATGCTGCCCTGCCCGCGCCAAGGGCAGGGCAGAGTTGCCATATTGCACGCCCGTGTTCGAATCACGGAGGAAGCAAACACGCTAATTATTTTCTTGGTTTCTTGGCACGGTAGTGGACCTTAGTGCTTGGCTTCCTCATGGTTCCTTGTTCGAACCTTGTAGCTGCATGGGTGACCTTTTTTCCTTGATTTCTTTCCTTGAGGTGCCCGATTCTGCTCTCCACAAGGGCAGGGCAGGATTTGCTTTCTCTTGGTCCCATGGCACAAAATTGTGCTCTGCCCTTGGAGTGGGCAGGGCAGAGTTGCCTATGCTTGCTTGATCACCTAATGCTGCCCTCCTAGAGGGCATTCTGCCTTGTGGAGGGCAATGTTGCTTTCCCCATTGCAATGCGGCACGCTTCTCTCCTCTTTGGCCACGCTTTCCTTTTCTTGTGTCACGCTTCTTAGGCCACGCTTTTCATTTTCTTTTCTTTTCTTCACCTACAATGAACCACAAACCACTCAAAGTATCACTAAATTCAAGAGGCTTATAAATCAATTAAAATTCAATTAAAATGAGCTCAAACCTCATGATTTAACATTAATTTCATGGTGGTTGCTTGATTTAGAGAAGTTGTGCATTTTCACTCCAAATCACTTACTTAGGATGCAAGAAAGTGCATAAATGCTAACAAGTGAAATTAGCTTGAAAATGGGTATATGATGACTTGTCATCACAACACCAAACTTAAACCTTGCTTGTCCCCAAGCAAGCATCAAAACTAAGAGTAAATGAAATGAATAAGAAAAGAATACACATCCTTATTATGCAGATAGCAGAACTTCAATTTATGGGGCATTTATGCAGACAATGATACTCACTTATTGTTGCTGCTACATAATACATATCTTTCTTCAAAGGCTTGCTAAACTTGCTGTTATAAGACTCACCTTTTGATTCCTCCCTTGCTAACTTTTCTTGGTTTACAATGCTTTAACAAGCTTATTATTCTTTAAGAGGTTTGGTGTTAAATGTTGCAGCATAGCCTTTGGCTTTTTTCTTTTCTTTTGCTCAACATCTTTCCACCACAGACACTTAGCTCATTAATTCTTCCTAGGATCATTGATGCCCAGCATCTCTTTGGATCACTAAGTGCTTTGTATCTAAGTTGCTCTTTATTGTGGATTTTCAATTGACCATCCCAAATCAGTTGATCTAAGTGACCGGGTTTCAAAATACCCCTTAGAATTTACTCATCCAAGCAGATCTCAGTACAAGAACACCACAGGCATTTGTCCTAAGGTTCAAACCATTGGTGTCCAACCTTTCTTGCCATTTTGGCTATTTTTGTTACCAAGGGTTGTTTCTTTCTTGATAAGAGTTTTTATAACAGCAAGCTAACTCACAATTGGATGAGAATGATATTATGCAACACTTATTTCATGAGTCATGCATTTAATCAAACACATATGCCACCACCAACTTCCATTCATGCTCATGCAACATTGGATATTTTTCTTTTCAATTCAAACCAAACTCTTTTATTCAAGCATATGGGAAACAAAGCAAAATTTAAAGCTAAGTGATGGATACAAGCATTATGCAGACTTGTCATTTTCACAAACAATTTCACTTGTAGCTAAATGAACACTTTAGCAAGATATACAATGGTTCCCATGTTCAAAACAACACACAGCAGTAAAGATTAAGTTCAGATACAACCTTTGAAGTTGCAGCCCTTTTGATTTTTCTCCTTCTGTTGTGTTCTCTTTGAGTTAAACTGCATAGTGTCTTCAAATGTTGGCTTACATCCTGCATAGTTCTCAAAGTTGCTTGCTTCTCAAGCCCTTAGTTATATGGTTAGTTTGTATGAACTGAGTGTGGTTTCAGGATTTGTTTTGGTGTGTGAACACCAAACTTAGTTGTTTTGCCACTGTCTCAGATGTACCAAGTTAACCATATTTGAAACCATGTATCCTTGCTAAAGGTTAATGGAATTAAAGCTAAAAAAAATTCAATAGTTGAATAATGTGGTTGATTGCTTGGAGCTAGAATCATGCAAGAGGTGAGACTATATTAAATGATATTTTTGGTGGAACACCAAACTTAGAATTTTTCATTCTCCCTCAAATTGTTTTGGTGTGCAACACCAAACTTAGCTCCTTGCAATGCACAACAATTACTCAACATTTTTATTGAAAAAGCTATGATAAGAAACTACCTCAGGTTGGGTTGCCTCCCAACAAGCGCTCTTTTATTGTCATTAGCTTGACATCTTCATTTTTGCTTCAAGAGGGATTCAGGTTCTGGACCTCCTTCTCTTTGTTCCATTGCCCCCCTAGGTACAATTTTGCTCTATGACCATTTACTGTAAACTGATTCTTTGTCGCTTCATCTAGTAATTCGATGCTCCCATAAGGAAAAACCTTAGTTACCAAATATGGACCAGTCCATTTAGACTTGAGCTTGCCAGGGAATATCTTGAGCCGTGAGTTATACAGGAGAACTTGTTGTCCAGGTTTGAGTTCTTTCTTCAAAATCTTCCTGTCATGCCATCTCTTAGCTTTCTCCTTGTATATCTTGGTGTTTTCATAAGCTTCTAGCCTAAACTCATCTAGCTCATTCAGCTGCAACAATCTTTTCTCTCCTGCTGCTTCAGAATCCAGATTTAGAAGTTTGGTTGCCCAAAAGGCTTTGTGCTCAAGCTCTACAGGGAGATGACAAGATTTGCCATATAACAGTTGAAACGGGGACTTCCCAATTGGGGTTTTAAAAGCTGTTCTGTATGCCCAAAGTGCATCTTCCAACTTCCTAGCCCAATCCTTTCTTGTGCTACCAACTGTTTTTTCTAGGATCTTCTTTAGTTCCCTGTTTGCTAATTCTGCTTGCCCATTAGTTTGGGGATGATATGGTGTGGCTACCTTATGCATAACTCCATATTTGTGGAGGAGTTTCTCCATCTGTCTATTACAAAAATGGCCACCACCATCACTGATGAGACCCTTGGGTACTCCATATCTAGTAAAGATGTGCTTCTTCAGGAATTGAAGAACAACTTGTGCATCACAGGTGGTTGTGGCTAAGGCTTCCACCCATTTTGAAACATACTCTACTGCTACCAAGATATATCTGAATGAATGAGAAGGGGGAAAGGGTCCCATGAAATCAATGCCCCATAGATCAAACAATTCTACTTCCAAAATGAAGTTCTGTGGCATCTCATTCCTTTTTGTTAGTCCTCCTGATCTTTGGCATTCATTGCATTGGTGGACAAATTCCCTGGCATCTTTGAAGATGGTTGGCCAATAGAAACCACTTTGTAATACCTTTGCTGCTGTTTTTTCTGGACCAAAGTGTCCACCATAGGCTGAGCCATGGCAATGCCATAATACATCTCTTGTTTCATTCTCAGGAATACATCTCCTGATTATTCCATCAGAACACCTTCTGAACAAATAGGGTTCATCCCATAAGAACTTCTTTGCTTCATTGATTAGTTTCCTCACTTGTTGCTTAGTGAATTCATGTGGTATCTTTCTCCCTACTTTGTAGTTTGCTATATCAGCAAACCATGGTGTTTGTTGGATTTGCATGAGATGTTCATCTGGGAAGCTTTCATTCACAGGTACTGAGGCTCTTTGAATTGTTTCTGGTGGCAGCCTTGACAAATGATCAGCAACTAGATTTTCAGTGCCTTTCCTGTCCTTTACCTCAATGTCAAATTCTTGTAGGAGTAGAATCCATCTGATAAGTCTTGGTTTAGCATCCTGTTTTGACATCAAATACTTGAGAGCAGCATGATCAGTATAAACCACAATTTTAGATCCTATCAAATATGATCTAAACTTATCAAATGCATAGACTACAGCTAGCAATTCCTTCTCTGTTGTAGTGTAATTTTTTTGAGCTTCATTCAATACTTTACTTGCATAATATATGACATGATGCAAGTTTCCCTTCTTCTGCCCAAGTACAGCACCAATTGCAATTTCACTTGCATCACACATGAGTTCAAATGGTAAGTCCCAATCAGGGGGTGTGATAATTGGTGCTGTTGTGAGTTTATGTTTTAAAGTTTCAAAAGCATGCTGGCAATTCTTATCAAAAACAAAAGGTTGATCAATCATCAAAAGGTTACTCAAAGGTTTGGCTATTTTAGAAAAATCTTTGATAAACCTTCTATAAAATCCTGCATGCCCCAAGAAACTTCTAACAGATTTCACATTAGTTGGTGGAGGGAGTTTTTCTATTATTTCAAGTTTTGCCTTGTCAACCTCTATCCCTCTTCTTGAAACTTTATGACCAAGAACAATCCCCTCAGGTACCATGAAATGGTACTTCTCCCAATTCAAAACCAAATTAGTTTCTTGGCACCGTTTCAAGACAAGAGTTAGATGGTTTAAGCAAGTATTGAAAGTGTCACCAAAAACAGAAAAGTCATCCATGAAAACCTCTAAAAATTTTTCTACCATATCTGAGAAAATGGAGAGCATACACCTTTGAAAAGTGGCTGGGGCATTGCATAATCCGAATGGCATTCTTCTATAGGCAAAAACTCCAACTGGGCATGTGAATGAAGTCTTTTCTTGGTCCTTTGGATCTACCACTATCTGATTATACCCAGAATAGCCATCCAAGAAGCAATAATAAGCATGGCCAGCCAGCCTCTCAAGCATTTGATCTATGAAGGGAAGTGGGAAGTGATCTTTGCGTGTGGCATCATTCAATCTTCTATAGTCAATACACATCCTCCATCCTGTCACTGTTCTGGTGGGAATGAGTTCGTTCTTCTCATTGGTAATGACTGTCATCCCTCCTTTCTTTGGTACCACTTGGACTGGGCTTATCCATGAGCTATCGGAAATGGGATATATGATTCCTGCATTCCATAACTTCATCACTTCCTTTTGGACAACTTCCTTCATTGCAGGATTTAGTCTTCTTTGAGGTTGAATTACTGCTTTAGAATTGTCTTCCAAAAGAATCTTATGCATGCATACTGTGGGGCTGATGCCTTTCAAGTCGTCAATGGTCCACCCTAAGGCATCCTTGTGGGCTCTGAGAACATCAAGAAGCTCTCCTTCTTCTTTCTTTGTCAAGGATGAATTGATGATCACCGGGAGGCTTTCTGAAGTCCCAAGAAATGCATATTTGAGATGAGAAGGTAATGGCTTCAGTTCTTGCTTTTGCACCTCTTCTTTCTTGCTTGGTTCCACTTCTTTGTTTATGAAAGCCTCAGCCACATATTCCTCTATTGTTTCTTGATTGTCCTTTTCTTGCTCATGCTGATCACTGTCTAGCATTTCTTCCACCAAGCTCTCTATCATATCCACCCTCAAATGATCTTCCTGCTCTGGAGGGTGTTGCATTGACTTAAAAACATTGATGATCATCTGCTCATTGTGTACTCTGAAAATCATTTCTCCTTTTTCCACATCTATGATGGCTCTTGCAGTTGCTAGAAATGGTCTGCCCAAGATGATTGAATTGTTGCCTTCCTCATCAGTATCTAGGATTACAAAATCTGCAGGGAAGATAAACTTTCCAACCTTTACTAGCAAATTTTCCACAATTCCATTTGGTATCTTGATTGATCTGTCTGCCATAACTAGTGACATCTTGGTGGGTTTGAGTTCTTCTATTGCCAACTTCTTCATCATGGACAAAGGCATTAAGTTGATACTAGGTCCTAGATCACAAAGAGCTTTATCCAAGGATAGTTTGCCTATAGTGCATGACACTACAAAACTCCCTGGATCCTTGAGTTTTGGTGGGATTCCCTTTTGGAGCACGGCACTACATTCCTCATTAAGCATCACTGTTTCCTTCTCATTCCAATCCCTTTTCTTATTGATGAGCTCCTTTAGAAACTTAGCATACAGGGGCATTTGCTCCAAAGCCTCTGCCAAAGGTATGTTAATCTCCAACTTCTTGAAAGTCTCAAGAAACTTATGGAAGTGCTGGTCCTTTGTTTCCTTGTGAAATCTCTGTGGATAAGGTAGTGGTGGTGTTGAGCTCTTCTCCACTTGATGCTGTTTTGGAATTGGTTCTTCCATGATTTTCTTTCCTTTCTTCAAATTCTGTGGCTCGCTGTCTTCCTCAGTGAGCTTTTCTGGAGTATTCTTGCTTATCTTGTCTTGGTTGATGGTTTCATCATTCTTTGTTGGCTCAGTGTCATTCTCCAGAAGCTTCCTTGTTGCTCCTTGGCTATCATCTGTTAACACCCTTCCACTTCTTAATTGCACAACCTTGCATTCTTCCTTTGGGTTGGGAATGGTGTCACTAGGTAGTGAACTTGATGGCTTCTCAACAGAGATCTTCTTAGAGATTTGTCCAATCTGCCTCTCTAGGTTCTTCATGGTAGCTTCTTGATTCTTGGTTGTCAATTCTTGGCTCTTCATTAGTTTCTCCATGAGTACCTCTAAATTGGTGATTCTTTGTGAGTCTTGAGAGATGGTTTGATTTTGGGGTGTTGATGGATGAAGATAAGTGTTTTAGTTAGTTGGGTGGCTATTGGGTGGGTATTGGTTAGAATTTGGGTAGTTGTTTTGTGGTTTTCTGTATGAGTTTTGGTTAGTGTTTGGCTGGGGGTTGTGGTTTGTGTTTTTCCAATTGTTTTGGCTTGTGTTTCTTTGCCATGGTTGTTGGTTTTGATTATGGTTGTCTCCCCATCTGAGGTTGGGATGGTTCTTCCAAGATGGATTGTAGGTATCTCCGTAGACTTCATTTGTTCCAGGATTTTGGTTGTGCATGTATTGAACCTGCTCTTGTTGTTGTTCTTCTTGGGTTTCTTCACTTTGCACCCAAGTGGTTGGAGGTTGGCTTGTGGTGCTCACTGCTGCCACTTGCAAGCCATCAATTCTCTTAGCCATTTGCTCAAATTGTTGTTGAATCTGTTGCTGCATCATCTTGTTTTGAGCTAAGATTAAATCAACTCCTTCCAACTCCATGACTCCTCTTCTCTGTGATGGTTGGCGTTGTCTTTGATGAGCAAAGAAATATTGGTTGTTGGCCACCATATCAATGAGGTTTTGAGCTTCCTCTGTGGTATTCATGAGTTGCAAGGATCCTCCTGCAGAATGATCAAGAGCCTCTTGAGCTTTAAGAGTGAGTCCTTCATAGAAGTTTTGTAACTTATCCCATTCAGTAAACATTTCTGGGGGACATTTCCTCAATAGAGCCTTATATCTTTCCCATGCTTCATATAAGTTCTCGGCTTCCAATTGAGTGAATGTTTGAACCTCTGTCTTCAACCTTAGGACTCTTTGAGGTGGATAGAATTTGGCAAGGAACTTGCTCACCAAGTCATCCCAAGTGTTGATGCTTTCTTTTGGAAAGGTCTCTAGCCATTGAGTTGCTTTATCCTTGAGAGAGAATGGGAAGAGTAGCAACTTGTAGCTATCAGGGGGCACACCATTTGTTTTTACTGTGTCACAGATTCTCAAGAAATTAGACAAATGTTGGTTTGGATCCTCCAAAGGCCCTCCTCCAAAAGAACAATTGTTTTGCACCAGAGTAATGAGTTGTGGCTTGAGTTCAAAGTTGTTTGCATTGACATTGGGAGGAAGAATGCTACTCCCACAATGCTTGGCATTTGCAAATGTGTATGAAGCCAAGACTCTTCTCTGATGTTGATTATTATTGGCTCCTCCTTCAGGTTGATTGGTATCTCCTTCCATGTCTTGGAATTCCTCCTCAGATTCTTCTTCTCCAACAATGTTCTTCCCTCTTTCAGCTCTTCTTATTCTCCGAAGAGTTCTTTGATCAATTTCAGAGAGGATGGGAGAAGATCTTCCTATACCTGACATGCAAACACACAACAATAAACACACAGACCCAGAAAGCCAATGAAACTTCACTCTATAGCTAGAATGAAGGTTTAGTTAGTTTAAGCAAAAATTCAAACAGTTAGTGTGTTAGTAAGAATTAGAATAACAGAAAAGAAAAAAATGCTTAATCTAGACCTCCACTTCACTTAATCATTGTCAATCTATTTCAATCCCCGGCAACGGCGCCAAAAACTTGATGTGTGGAAAACGATCCAACACAAAACTCACCGGCAAGTGTACCGGGTCGCATCAAGTAATAATAACTCACATGAGTGAGGTCGATCCCACAGGGATTGAAGGATTGAGCAATTTTAGTTTAGTGGGTGGTTTAGTCAAGCGAATCAAGTTTTGATTGAGTGATTTGTGTTTAACAGGAAGTAAATGACAGTAAATGTAAAGGGGGAAGGGGAAAGTGCAGTAAAATAAAGAACAGGAAAGTAAAAGTGCAGAAACTTAAAGAGCAAGAAAGTAAATGACTGAAACTTAAAGTGCAAGAAACTTAAATTGCAGTAACTTAAATGGCAAGAAAGATAAATGGCTTGAATATAAAAGGGAATTGAGGAATGGGATTGCAAGATCTAAACAAAGAATAAGTAAATTGCAGTAATTGATTGAGCAGAATTTGAATCAGAAGCAAAGAGCATTCAAACAGAAAGGAAATAAAATGTAGTAAAGGTTTACAGAAGAACCCAAAATGAATTGTGATCTCAGGATCCCAAGGGCTTAGGTAGCAGAGGCTAAAACCCAATTTCCTTCCCAGATCTGAATTATCTAAGCAATTGACAGAAAATTAAAGAAAAAGCAATTGAATAACAGAATTGGAATTGAATTATGCAGAAAATAATTTGAGAAGAGTTTGAATGGGAATTGGGACAGAATTTCCCCAATTTCACACACCCAAAACTCAAAAACAGGAGAGTAGAATTGCCCAAGTGAGAATGAGGAAGGAGATCAGTCAATTCTCCCTTAATCCTCTTAGTGCTCGGTCAATTCTCTCAAGAACAATTGCAAGAGAGCCCAAAGCTCCGAAGAAAGGTGAAAGTGAAGATTCAAAAGCCAAGGTAAAAGTAAAAATTCAAAAGTGAGCATAAAGGTACTAATTACATCAAACTAACTCCTATTTATACACTTTCTATTCTTGGATAATGGGATTTGGATGGGCTTTTGAATTGGTGAAGAAATGAATTAAAATGGGAATTTAATTTGAATTTTCGGCCCATTAGAATTCACTCCCAGGAGGCTGCCCTGCCCTTATGGAGGGCAGGGCAGAAAATTGAAGCTTGGTGCGTGGATTTGGTGCGGCCATGGACGAGTCTGGCACGAGTTTGGTGCGCCAGAGGCTGCCCTGCCCGCGCCAAGGGCAGGGCGGGAAAGCTGATGCGCGCTGATGCAAGGCGTGCGTGTGTTGGTGCTGCCAGGAAGAAAACTTGGTGCGCCAGGGAGAAAGCTTGGTGCGTGGGACGCTGAACACTGCCCTGCCCGCGCCAAGGGCAGGGCAGGAACGGTTTGGTGCGCCAGGGAAGGAACGCGCGCGCCAGATGCTGCCAGGACGAGTGTTTGGTGCGCCAGGAAGCAAAGTTGGTGCGCCAAGGTTTTGTGTGTGATGCGCCAATTCAAATGCTGCCCTGCCCGCGCCAAGGGCAGGGCAGAGTTGCCATATTGCACGCCCGTGTTCGAATCACGGAGGAAGCAAACACGCTAATTATTTTCTTGGTTTCTTGGCACGGTAGTGGACCTTAGTGCTTGGCTTCCTCATGGTTCCTTGTTCGAACCTTGTAGCATGCATGGGTGACCTTTTTTCCTTGATTTCTTTCCTTGAGGTGCCCGATTCTGCTCTCCACAAGGGCAGGGCAGGATTTGCTTTCTCTTGGTCCCATGGCACAAAATTGTGCTCTGCCCTTGGAGTGGGCAGGGCAGAGTTGCCTATGCTTGCTTGATCACCTAATGCTGCCCTCCTAGAGGGCATTCTGCCCTTGTGGAGGGCAATGTTGCTTTCCCCATTGCAATGCGGCACGCTTCTCTCCTCTTTGGCCACGCTTTCCTTTTCTTGTGTCACGCTTCTTAGGCCACGCTTTTCATTTTCTTTTCTTTTCTTCACCTACAATGAACCAAACAACCACTCAAAGTATCACTAAATTCAAGAGGCTTATAAATCAATTAAAATTCAATTAAAATGAGCTCAAACCTCATGATTTAACATTAATTTCATGGTGGTTGCTTGATTTAGAGAAGTTGTGCATTTTCACTCCAAATCACTTACTTAGGATGCAAGAAAGTGCATAAATGCTAACAAAACAAGTGAAATTAGCTTGAAAAATGGGTATATGATGACTTGTCATCACAACACCAAACTTAAACCTTGCTTGTCCCCAAGCAAGCATCAAAACTAAGAGTAAATGAAATGAATAAGAAAAGAATACACATCCTTATTATGCAGATAGCAGAACTTCAATTTATGGGGCATTTATGCAGACAATGATACTCACTTATTGTTGCTGCTACATAATACATATCTTTCTTCAAAGGCTTGCTAAACTTGCTGTTATAAGACTCACCTTTTGATTCCTCCCTTGCTAACTTTTCTTGGTTTACAATGCTTTAACAAGCTTATTATTCTTTAAGTGGTTTGGTGTTAAATGTTGCAGCATAGCCTTTGGCTTTATTTTCTTTTCTTTTGCTCAACATCTTTCCACCACAGACACTTAGCTCATTAATTCTTCCTAGGATCATTGATGCCCAGCATCTCTTTGGATCACTAAGTGCTTTGTATCTAAGTTGCTCTTTATTGTGGATTTTCAATTGACCATCCCAAATCAGTTGATCTAAGTGACCGGGTTTCAAAATACCCCTTAGAATTTACTCATCCAAGCAGATCTCAGTACAAGAACACCACAGGCATTTGTCCTAAGGTTCAAACCATTGGTGTCCAACCTTTATTCTTTGTTTTTCTTGCCATTTTCGCTTTTTCTTTCCCTTTTCTTTCTATTTTTGTTACCAAGGGTTGTTTCTTTCTTGATAAGAGTTTTTATAACAGCAAGCTAACTCACAATTGGATGAGAATGATATTATGCAACACTTATTTCATGAGTCATGCATTTAATCAAACACATATGCCACCACCAACTTCCATTCATGCTCATGCAACATTGGATATTTTTCTTTTCAATTCAAACCAAACTCTTTTATTCAAGCATATGGGAAACAAAACAAAATTTAAAGCTAAGTGATGGATACAAGCATTATGCAGACTTGTCATTTTTCTAGCTAATTATTAACTAACTTAAAATGAAAAGCAAAGAACAGAAAATGCATAAAGTAAAGGAAATAAATGATGGAGGCATATCATGTTTCAGACATGCATCTCCTTATTAGAGACATGGAAGAAGAGGTATGAAAGAACTTTGCCACCTTCTAATGGTCATGGCTGCTGCTTGATTCTCCCTTCTTCTTCTTTCTCTTCCCTGTCTTGGAGTAATCTTGGATCTCTTCTCCAGGACATCTTCTAGCCCAAACAGAATCTATGAGTCCTTTGAGCCCAAAAGTTTCCAATGCGTTGAAGGTTGACTCAGTGTATTGACGAGATTTTGTTTGTTGCTTGGCTAAGAATTCAGGGCATTGCTCAAATGGCTTGATCTCAGGATTGAGTGTTGGCAAATTGTGGGTCAAGTACTCCAACCTTGCTTGCATGTTTTCATCATACTCCATTCTTTGTACGTGTCTAGCTTCTCCCAAGGTATGATGAACATTCTTCCATTGATACAGGTTGTGACTATATTCCGATGCTTTAGCTTGACTGAAATACAGCTTATCATATGATTCCTTGAATTCTTTGTATTGCTCTTTCTGTCCTTCAAGGATCTGTGCTTGAAATTCTTGCTGCTGAGTCATCATTTGTTGTTGCCATCTCTCTTGTTTTTCCTCCATTTGATGCTGCCAAGCTTCTCGTTCTTCCTTTTCTTTCAAGAATTGTTCCATGAATTCAGGATGGGGCTCTCGATATTTCTCTTGGCCCTCCTGACTTTGGCCTTGTTCGGCCTGCATAAGTTGGTTTTGACCTTGTTGAGCCTGCATAAGTTGATGAGATAATTCTTCAATTGATCTTTGCAATTGGCTCATATCTATGGCATTATAAGCCTGATTTCGTCCTTCCTCTCTTTGTGATCTCCTTTGTCTAGGAGCTACTACCCCTTCTTGGTTTTCTTCTTCATTAATTCCCTCCATGCTTTTCTTGGTAATCCATTTTCCTACCTTCACTTTTGTTGTGTCCTCATCTTCAAAAATGACATTAGCTCTGTTACATAGCCTTTGGATGGTGCTTGGATGTCCAAGGCCTTTTGACTTGCTTGTGCTATTGGCCATTTCCTGAATGCTGTCGGCTATGAGTTATGCAACATTGATCTCACCTCCATGCAAGATGCAGTGTGTCAATAATACTCTTTTGATTGTGACCCAAGATGAATTTCCAGTAGGAAGGATAGATCTCCTCACTATTTCAAACCATCCCTTAGCCACAGGAGTAAGATTTATCCTCCTTATGTGACTTGGAACTCCCTTTGAATCTCTTTCCCAATCAGTATTCTCCATGCATAACCCCTGTAGAATTTCATCAGGATTATTTTCCCGTTGCAATCTAGCCTCATAACTAAGCTCTGGATAGGTTATGGTTCTCAACTTGAGAGCTCTTGTTATGGCAGCTGGGCTGAAACTCACTTCAACCCCTCTGACATAGCTTGTGTAAGGAGCACTATTTTTGTTTTCTTTTGCAGCATTTGCATAGAACTCCCTAATCATTACTGCACTGATGTCAGTCAGAGGAGCACACAAGAGTTCCCACCTTTTTTCGTTAGTGATTTGCCTCATAATGGGGTATTCTCCTTCCCTCAGATCAAAGCCTTTCTCATAGATAACATTCTTTGCCACCATGAACCTATGATATCTCCCTTCATGGAATTGGGATCTAAATTTGGTTGCATCAAAGGTTGGAGGTTCGGTTATCATAGGCTCTTTTCCCGGCCTTCTTTGTGAGCTTGAGGAGGCCATTAAAATTGAGGTGAAAAGAAAGAGGAAGTGAGAGTAGAAGAAGAATGTGTTGTGTTTGGGAAGGGTTTTGATTTGGTTTTGATGTGAGACAAGGAGATTATGTTGGTTTTAGAAGTGGAGTAGAGTGTGGTTTCATATGAAAGTGGCTTGAGTGGGAATGTGAGTGCCGTGTTGGTGCAACGGCTATTTATAGGCCATGTTTCCAAGCCTTTTAACAAAACCACAATGAATGAATGAGGAGGGGACCGTGAGTGTTCATGAAGGGCTGAGATTGGTTTGCTCATTCAAATAATGCATGAGATGGACGGTTTGCATGCATGGTTGAGGCTTGACGAGGATCCTCCTCCCATTGGTTGCATGCACTTCAGTGTCCAATGTTGCATGCATGCAAATTTTGTTCCCCATGAGCACGTTCTCCTAGGCACATGTGACCTCCCTCATATAGCTCCTCCTAGCCGTGGCCCTTCTTTGAGTTTTGTCTTAATCTTTTTCTCCTGCAAGAATTAAGATAGCTAGCCTTAGATCATTAATATGGCCGTTGGCAATTAATTCGTATTTAATAGGAAAAGAATTATTTTGTTTTGTTTATTATTATTTAAAATAAAAATTTTTTGGTCAATTATGCCCCTTAATTAAAGATGTTAAAAGTTGGTGAACACCAAACTTATCCTTTATTTAGGGGATGGCTTAGCAATTGCAAACCAATCTCACAATTGATGTATTTTTTTAAAAATATTGATGTATGATCCCTTGTCTGTATGGTTTTGAGTTCATGATTGAAAATGATCCTCTGATCATATATGCAGACACCAAACTTAGTGTTTGGTCACATACTTTATCAAAAGGCTTATGCATATGCTCTAAAAGACAATATTCTTCTTTGAACAATGAGCCTGGGTGTGCCTTAAGGTACACCAAACTTAGAAGTTTGCCATGTGCTTCAAAATGATATATGCATTTACCAGGCATGAAAATTCAAAATCATATTTAGAGGAATCATAGCTTATTAAATGAAAGAGAAGACAGAAATCTTAAACCATGGGTTGCCTCCCATGAAGCGCTCTTTTATTGTCATTAGCTTGACATTGACCTCCCTTTAAGGTGGTTGATGTTGGTGATGTCTCAGCTTGTCACCTCTCACTGTCAGCTTTCTCTGTGTGCTTTGATGCTCAATCCTTCAATCCCTGTGGGATCGACCTCACTCATGTGAGTTATTATTACTTGATGCGACCCGGTACACTTGCCGGTGAGTTTTGTGTTGGATCGTTTTCCACACATCAAGTTTTTGGCGCCGTTGCCGGGGATTGAAATAGATTGACAATGATTAAGTGAAGTGGAGGTCTAGATTAAGCATTTTTTTTCTTTTTCTGTTATTCTAACTATTACTAACACACTAACTGTTTGAATTTTTGCTTAAACTAACTAAAACTTCATTCTAAGCTACAGATTGAAGTTCCATTGTATTTCTGGGTTTGTGTGTTTATTGTTGTGTGTTTGTATGTCAGGTATAGGAAGATCTTCCCCTATCATCTCTGAAATTGATCAAAGGACTCTTCGGAGAATAAGAAGAGCTGAAAGAGGGAAGAATATTGTTGGAGAAGAAGAAGAATCTGAGGAGGAATTCCAAGACATGGAAAGAGATACCACTCAACCTGAAGGAGGAGCCAACAATAATCAACATCAGAGAAGAGTCTTGGCTTCATACACATTTGCAAATGCCAAGCATTGTGGGAGTAGCATTCTTCCTCCCAATGTCAATGCAAACAACTTTGAACTCAAGCCACAACTCATTACTCTGGTGCAAAACAATTGTTCTTTTGGAGGAGGGCCTTTGGAGGATCCAAACCAACATTTGTCTACTTTCTTGAGAATCTGTGACACAGTGAAAACAAATGGTGTGCCCCCTGATAGCTACAAGTTGCTACTCTTCCCGTTCTCTCTCAGGGATAAAGCAACTCAATGGCTAGAAACCTTTCCAAAAGAAAGCATCAACACTTGGGATGACTTGGTGAGCAAGTTTCTTGCCAAATTCTACCCCCCTCAAAGAGTCCTAAGGTTGAAGACAGAGGTTCAAACATTCACTCAATTGGAGGCCGAGAACTTATACGAAGCATGGGAAAGATATAAGGCTCTATTGAGGAAATGTCCCCCAGAAATGTTTACTGAATGGGATAAGTTGCAAAAATTCTATGAAGGACTCACTCTTAAAGCTCAAGAAGCTCTTGATCATTCTGCAGGAGGATCCTTGCAACTCATGAAGACCACAGAGGAAGCTCAAAACGTCATTGAGATGGTGGCCACCAACCAATATTTCTTTGCTCATCAAAGACAACGCCAACCATCACAAAGAAGAGGAGTCATGGAGTTGGAAGGAGTTGATTCAATCTTAGCTCAAAACAAGATGATGCAGCAACAGATTCAACAACAATTTGAACAAATGGCCAAAAGGATTGATGGCTTGCAAGTGGCAGCAGTGAGCAACACAAGCCAACCTCCAACCACTTGGGTGCAAAGTGAAGAAACCCAAGAAGAACAACAACAAGAGCAGGTCCAATACATGCACAACCAAAATCCTGGAACAAATGAAGTCTATGGTGATACCTACAATCCATCTTGGAAGAATCATCCCAACCTCAGATGGGGAGACAATCATAATCAAAACCAACAACCATGGCAAAGAAACACAGGCCAAAACAATTGGAAAAACACAAACCACAACCCCCAGCCAAACACTAACCAAAACTCATACAGAAAACCACAAAACAACTACCCAAATTCTAACCAATACCCACCCAATAGCCACCCAACTAACCAAAACACTTATCTTCATCCATCAACACCCCAAAATCAAACCATCTCTCAAGACTCACAAAGAATCACCAATTTAGAGGTACTCATGGAGAAACTAATAAAGAGCCAAGAATTGACAACCAAGAATCAAGAAGCCTCCATGAAGAACCTAGAAAGGCAGATTGGACAAATCTCTAAGAAGATTTCTGTTGAGAAGCCATCAAGTTCACTACCTAGTGACACCATTCCCAACCCAAAGGAAGAATGTAAGGTTGTGCAACTAAGAAGTGGAAGGGTGTTAACAGATGATAGCCAAGGAGCAACAAAGAAGCTTCTGGAGAATGACACTGAGCCAACAAAGAATGATGAAACCATCAACCAAGACAAGATAAGCAAGAATGCTCCAGAAAAGCTCACTGAGGAAGACAACAAACCACAGAATTTGAAGAAAGGAAAGAAGATCTTGGAGGAACCAACTCCAAAACAGCATCAAGTGGAGAAGAGCTCAACACCACCACTCCCTTATCCACAAAGATTTCACAAGGAAACAAAGGACCAGCACTTCCACAAATTTCTTGAGACTTTCAAGAAGTTGGAGATCAACATACCTTTGGCAGAGGCTTTGGAGCAAATGCCCCTGTATGCCAAGTTTTTAAAAGAGCTCATCAACAAGAAAAGGGATTGGAATGAGAGGGAAACGGTGATGCTTAGTGAAGAATGCAGTGCACTCATTAAAAAGGGACTCCCTCCCAAGCTTGAGGACCCTGGAGGTTTCTTCTTACCATGCACTATTGGAAATCTGTTCATTAACAAAGGGATGTGCGATCTAGGAGCAAGCATAAATATAATCCCATATTCTTTAGTGAAAAAGCTTGGCATAGAAGAGGTGAACCCAACAGAGATGACTTTGGAATTGGTAGATCAATCAATAATCTATCCTAAGGGGCTGATTGAGAACCTTTTAGTTAAGGTTGGCAAGTTCATCTATCCGGCAGACTTTGTGATCCTGGATTCTTCAGAAAATGGAAATGACTCCATAATACTTGGTCGACCATTTCTGGCCACTGCTAGAGCCATTGTGGACATAGAGCAAGGAGAGTTAACCCTTAGGATGCATGAGGAGAGCATCATCCTGAAAGTCTTCCCAGAATTACAAAGGAATGAAGAAACAAGCAGAATGAGTGATGATCCCCTTCCAAAGAAATCAACTGAAAAGGAAATGGAACAGAAAAACAAACAGATACAAGAAGAAAAGGGGATTCACAAGGAAGCAGGGGTGATCAGCAAGAAGGAAGGCATCACAACTCAAGTAACTGTCAAGAAAAAAAGATCAACAAGCAAGAAAAAGGTGAAGAGCAAGAAAAAGGCTCACAAAGGGTGGAAGAATAAGAAAATCCCAACTGAAGGATTTTCTAAGGGTGATAAGGTGCAATTAATATACCAACAGCAGGGAGCAGAAGATTATTACACTGTCAACCAAATTCTTTCTCTTGAGCATATGGAAATTGAGCATCAAAGCACACAGAGAAAGCTGACAGTGAGAGGTGACAAGCTGAGACATCACCAACATCAACCACCTTAAAGGGAGGTCAATGTCAAGCTAATGACAATAAAAGAGCGCTTCATGGGAGGCAACCCATGGTTTAAAATTTCTGTCTTCTCTTTCATTTAATAAGCTATGATTCCTCTAAATATGATTTTGAATTTTCATGCCTGGTAAATGCATATATCATTTTGAAGCACATGGCAAACTTCTAAGTTTGGTGTACCTTAAGGCATACCCAGGCTCATTGTTCAAAGAAGAATATTGTCTTTTAGAGCATATGCATAAGTCTTTTGAAAAAGTATGTGACCAAACACTAAGTTTGGTGTCTGCATATATGATCAGAGGATCATTTTCAATCATGAACTCAAAACCATACAGACAAGGGATCATACATCAATATTTTTTAAAAAAATACATCAATTGTGAGATTGGTTTGCAATTGCTAAGCCATCCCCTAAATAAAGGATAAGTTTGGTGTTCACCAACTTTTAACATCTTTAATTAAGGGGCATAATTGACCAAAAAAAAAATTTTTATTTTAAATAATAATAAACAAAACAAAATAATTCTTTTCCTATTAAATACGAATTAATTGCCAACGGCCATATTAATGATCTAAGGCTAGCTATCTTAATTCTAGCAGGAGAGAAAAGATTGTTGCAGCTGAATGAGCTAGAAGAGTTTAGGCTAGAAGCCTATGAAAATACCAAAATATACAAGGAGAAAGCTAAGAGATGGCATGACAGGAAGATTTTGAAGAAAGAGTTCAAACCAGGACAACAAGTACTCTTGTATAATTCACGGCTCAAGATATTCCCTGGCAAGCTCAAGTCTAAATGGACTGGTCCATACTTGGTGACCAAGGTTTTTCCTTATGGGAGTATTAAGTTGCTAGATGAAGCAACAAAGAGTCAATTTACAGCAAATGGTCATAGAGCAAAGCTGTACTTAGGTGGGCAATGGAACAAAGAAAAGGAGGTCCAACACCTGAACCCCTCTTGAAGCAAAAATGAAGATGTCAAGCTAATGACAATAAAAGAGCGCTTGTTGGGAGGCAACCCAACCTGAGGACAAGAGTCAACAATTGAAGACATTATGCATCTTCACTCAAAGAGGACACAACAGAAGGAAAAATCAAAAAAAAAAAAGCTGCAACTTCAAAGGTTGTATCTGAACTTAATCCATGCTGTTGTGTGCTGTTTTGAATTTGGGAACCTTTGAAGGTCTTGCTAAAGTGTTTTATATAGTTGCAAGTGAAATTGTTTGTTGAAAATGCCAAGTCTGCATAATGCTTGTATCCATCACTTAGCTTAAATATTGCTTTGTTTCCCATATGCTTGAATAGAAGAGTTTGGTTTGAATTGAAAAGTAAAATATCCAATGTTGCATGAGTATGAATGGAAGTTGGTGGTGGCATATGTGTTTAATTAAATGCATAACTCATGAAATAAGTGTTGCATAATATCATTTTCATTTAATTGTGAGTTAGCTTGCTGTTATAAAAACTCCTATCAAGAATGAAACAACCCTTGGTAACAAAAACAGAAAGAAAAAGGGAAAGAAAAAGCCAAAATGGCAAGAAAAACAAAGAATAAAGGTTGGACACCAATAGCTTGAATCTTAAGA
This sequence comes from Arachis stenosperma, assembly GCF_014773155.1. Classification (NCBI taxonomy): domain Eukaryota; kingdom Viridiplantae; phylum Streptophyta; class Magnoliopsida; order Fabales; family Fabaceae; genus Arachis; species Arachis stenosperma. The sequence goes on from NC_080385.1 coordinate 149,747,078, forward strand.
CATATGCCTGTGGTGTTCTTGTACTAAGATCTGCTTGGATGAGTAAATTCTAAGGGGTATTTTGAAACCTGGTCACTTAGATCAACTGATTTGGGATGGCCAATTGAAAATCCACAATAAAGAGCAACTTAGATACAAAGCACTTAGTGATCCAAAGAGATGCTGGGCATCAATGATCCTAGGAAGAATTAGCAAGCCAAGTGTCTGTGGTGGAGAGATGTTGAGCAAAAAGAAAGAAAAAAAATAAAGCCAAAGGCTATGCTGCAGCATTTGACACCCAACCTAAGACAGAATAATAAGCTTGTTAAGCTTTGTAAGCCAAGAAAAGTTAGCAAGGGAGAGAGTAACGAAGTGAGTCTTCTAACAGCAAGTCTAGCAAATCTTTGATGCAAAATGTGTATTATGCAGCAGCAACAATAAATGAGTGGTCATTGTCTGCATAAATGCCCCATAGATCAAGTTCTGCTATCTGCATAATAAGGATATGCATTCTTTTCTTATTCATTTCATTTACTCTTAGTTTTGATGCTTGCTTGGGGACAAGCAAGGTTTAAGTTTGGTGTTGTGATGACAAGTCATCATATACCCATTTTTCAAGCTAATTTCACTTGTTTTGTCAGCATTTATGCACTTTCTTGCATCCTAAGTAAGTGATTTGGAGTGAAAATGCATAACTTTTCTAAATCAAGCAACCACTATGAAATTAATGTTAATCCATGAGGTTTAAGCTAATTTTAATTGAATTTTAATTGATTTATAAGCCTCTTGAATTTAGTGATACTTTGAGTGGTTGTTTGGTTTATTGTAGGTGAAGAAAAGAAAAGAAAATGAAAAGCGTGGCCTAAGAAGCGTGACACAAAAAAAGGAAAGCGTGGCCAAAGAGGAGAGAAGCGTGCCGCATTGCAATGGGGAAAGCAACATTGCCCTCCACAAGGGCAGAATGCCCTCTAGGAGGGCAGCATTAGGTGATCAAGCAAGCATAGGCAACTCTGCCCTGCCCACTCCAAGGGCAGAGCACAATTTTGTGCCATGGGACCAAGAGAAAGCAAATCCTGCCCTGCCCTTGTGGAGAGCAGAATCGGGCACCTCAAGGAAAGAAATCAAGGAAAAAAGGTCACCCATGCATGCTACAAGGTTCGAACAAGGAACCATGAGGAAGCCAAGCACTAAGGTCCACTACCGTGCCAAGAAACCAAGAAAATAATTAGCGTGTTTGCTTCCTCCGTGATTCGAACACGGGCGTGCAATATGGCAACTCTGCCCTGCCCTTGGCGCGGGCAGGGCAGCATTTGAATTGGCGCATCACACACAAAACCTTGGCGCACCAACTTTGCTTCCTGGCGCACCAAACACTCGTCCTGGCAGCATCTGGCGCGCGCGTTCCTTCCCTGGCGCACCAAACCGTTCCTGCCCTGCCCTTGGCGCGGGCAGGGCAGTGTTCAGCGTCCCACGCACCAAGCTTTCTCCCTGGCGCACCAAGTTTTCTTCCTGGTAGCACCAACGCACGCACGCCTTGCATCAGCGCGCATCAGCTTTCCCGCCCTGCCCTTGGCGCGGGCAGGGCAGCCTCTGGCGCACCAAACTCGTGCCAGACTCGTCCATGGCCGCACCAAATCCACGCACCAAGCTTCAATTTTCTGCCCTGCCCTCCATAAGGGCAGGGCAGCCTCCTGGGAGTGAATTCTAATGGGCCGAAAATTCAAATTAAATTCCCATTTTAATTCATTTCTTCACCAATTCAAAAGCCCATCCAAATCCCATTATCCAAGAATAGAAAGTGTATAAATAGGAGTTAGTTTGATGTAATTAGGACCTTTATGCTCACTTTTGAATTTTTACTTTTACCTTGGCTTTTGAATCTTTACTTTCACCTTTCTTCGGAGCTTTGGGCTCTCTTGCAATTGTTCTTGAGAGAATTGACCGAGCACTAAGAGGATTAAGGGAGAATTGACTGATCTCCTTCCTCATTCTCACTTGGGCAATTCTACTCTCCTGTTTTTGAGTTTTGGGTGTGTGAAATTGGGGAAATTCTGTCCCAATTCCCATTCAAACTCTTCTCAAATTATTTTCTGCATAATTCAATTCCAATTCTGTTATTCAATTGCTTTTTCTTTAATTTTCTGTCAATTGCTTAGATAATTCAAAGAAATATTGGTTGGTGGCCACCATCTCAATGAGGTTTTGAGCTTCCTCTGTGGTCTTCATGAGTTGCAAGGATCCTCCTGCAGAATGATCAAGAGCTTCTTGAGCTTTAAGAGTGAGTCCTTCATAGAAGTTTTGCAACTTATCCCATTCAGTAAACATTTCTGGGGGACATTTCCTCAATAGAGCCTTATATCTTTCCCATGCTTCGTATAAGTTCTCGGCCTCCAATTGAGTGAATGTTTGAACCTCTGTCTTCAACCTTAGGACTCTTTGAGGGGGGTAGAATTTGGCAAGAAACTTGCTTACCAAGTCATCCCAAGTGTTGATGCTTTCTTTTGGAAAGGTTTCTAGCCATTGAGTTGCTTTATCCCTGAGAGAGAACGGGAAGAGTAGCAACTTGTAGCTATCAGGGGGCACACCATTTGTTTTCACTGTGTCACAGATTCTCAAGAAAGTAGACAAATGTTGGTTTGGATCCTCCAAAGGCCCTCCTCCAAAAGAACAATTGTTTTGCACCAGAGTAATGAGTTGTGGCTTGAGTTCAAAGTTGTTTGCATTGACATTGGGAGGAAGAATGCTACTCCCACAATGCTTGGCATTTGCAAATGTGTATGAAGCCAAGACTCTTCTCTGATGTTGATTATTGTTGGCTCCTCCTTCAGGTTGAGTGGTATCTCTTTCCATGTCTTGGAATTCCTCCTCAGATTCTTCTTCTTCTCCAACAATATTCTTCCCTCTTTCAGCTCCGAAGAGTCCTTTGATTAATTTCAGAGATGTTGATGGTGTTTTTGTGGAAAAATGAATTTCCAACACACAAATCCAACCGGCAAGTATACCGGGTCGCATCAAGTAGTAATAACTCACTTAGAGTGAGGTCGATCCCACAGGGATTGATGGATCAAGCAACTTTAGTGGGTGATTAGTTTAGTCAAGCTAACATTGAAGTGAATTTGGATGAAGTGTAACCAACAGAAATTAAATAGCAAGGAAAATTTAAGTGCAGAAAGTAAAATTGCAGGAAACTTAAAGAACAAGAAAGTAAAATTGCAAGAATCTTAAATGACAAGAAATGTAAATTGCATTAAATGTAAAGGGGAGTGGGTGCTAGAAATTAAAGAAGTTAAACAAGAAAAAGTAAATTGCAACAAACAGAAGAACTAAAGATGAATTGAATTGCAGTAGATATTAAGCGAAAGAGTAAAATGCCTTGAAGAATTTAAAACAGAAAAGCAATGCTTAAGTTGCAGCAAATTAAAATTGATTGAAGATCTCAGGATTGGAGGAGACTAGATAACAAGTCTAGATCTCAAATCCTTCCTTGATCCAACAAGAACAATTGCAGAAGAAGTAAAGGAAAGCAAAGTGCAGAAATCAGAAAAAGAAGAAATGAGCAGAAAATAGAATTCAATTATGCAGAAAATTAAAGAAGAGATCTCAAGGTGAGATTGAAACAGAAGTTCTTCAATTCTTCACCCAAGATCCAAAGCAAGAAAAGTGAAGAGTGCTCAAGCAAGAACTAGGAAGAAGAGAGATCAATTCTCCTTCCTAATTCTCTAAGAAATCCCAAAGTTTAAAATGCAAGTAGAAAGGAAAATTCAAAAATAAAGTCTCCAGCCCCTAATTACATAAAACTAACTACTATTTATACACTTTCTATTCTTGGATTTTGGGATTTGGATGGGCTTTTGATTTGGTGAAGAAATGAATTAAAATGGGAATTTAATTTGATTTTTCGGCCCATTAGATTCACTCCCAGGAGGCTGCCCTGCCCTTGTGGAGGGCAGGGCAGAAAAATGAGGCTTGGTGCTAGCAATTGGTGCGGCCATGTTGCGTGTTGGTGCGAGTTGGTGCGCGGTTGGTGCGCCAGAGGCTGCCCTGCCCGCGCCAAGGGCAGGGCGGGAAAGCTGATGCGCCAGGATGTGAGGCGTGCGTGCGGATGGTGCTGCCAGAAGGAAATTTGGTGCGCCAGGAAGAGAAATGGTGCGCCAAGATCGTGCCAATTCAAATGCTGCCCTGCCCGCGCCAAGGGCAGGGCAGAGTTGCTTCTTTCACGTCTCGGGTTCGAACCTGGGAGGGTGCAAACACGCTAATATTTTCTTGGCTTCTTGGCACGACAATCACCTTTAGTCTTTGGCTTCCTCATGGTTCTTGGTTCGAACCTTGTGGCATGCATGGGTGACTTTTTTTCCTTGATTTCTTTCCTTGAGGTGCCCGATTCTGCTCTCCACAAGGGCAGGGCAATGTTCTCTTTCTCTTGGTCCCAAGGCACAAAATTGTGCTCTGCCCTTGGAGTGGGCAGGGCAGAGTTGCCTTCTCCTCTTGGTCACCCAATGTTGCTCTCCTAGAGGGCAGTCTGCCCTTGTGGAGGGCAATGTTGCTTCCCCCATTAGTTGCTGCACGCTTCTTCTTGATTCGGCCACGCTTTTCTTTCCTTGGCTACACTTTTATTGCCACGCTTTTCATTTTCTTTTCTTTTCTTCACCTACAATAAACCAAACAACCACTCAAAGTATCACTAAATTCAAGAGGCTTATAAATCAATTAAAATTCAATTAAAATTAGCTTAAACCTCATGGATTAACATTAATTTCATAGTGGTTGCTTGATTTAGAAAAGTTATGCATTTTCACTCCAAATCACTTACTTAGGATGCAAGAAAGTGCATAAATGCTGACAAAACAAGTGAAATTAGCTTGAAAAATGGGTATATGATGACTTGTCATCAGCACATGGCCATCCTTTTGTGACAGAAGAGAGTAAGCATGAAGAACTTCTCTCAGTTCAGAGTCAAGAAGAGCCCCCACAGTCAAACTCTAAGTTTGGTGTTGAGAGGCCACAACCAAACTCTAAGTTTGGTGTTAAGATCCCATATCCAAACTCTAAGTTTGGTGTGGACAACTATACAACATTGACCTGATCACCTTGTGGCTCCATGAGAGCCACTGTCAAGCTATTGACATTAAAGAAGCGCTTGTTGGGAGGCAACCCAATTTTATTTATCTAATTTCTATTTTATACTATTTTATTATTATTTTGTGTTTTATTAGGTACATGATCATGAGGAGTCACGAAAAAATCATAAAAATTAAAAACAGAATCAAAAACAGCAGAAGAAAAAAATTTTCACCCTGGAGGACGCACGGGCTGGCGTTCAACGCCAGTAAGATGCATCTGACTGGCGTTCAACGCCAGAACAGAGCACCATTCTGGCGCTGAACGCCAGAAACAAGCAACATTCTGGCGCTGAACGCCAAGAATGTGCCCAGAAAGGAAAAACTGGCGCTGAACGCCAGTAACAAGCATGAAACTGGCGTTCAACGCCAGAAACATGTTACATTTGGGCGTTGAACGCCCAGAACATGCACCAATGGGCGTTTGAACGCCAGAATGGTGCAAAGGCATTTTACATGCCTATTTGGTGCAGGGATGGAATTCCTTGACACCTCAGGATCTGTGAACCTCACAGGATCCCCACCTACCTCGCCATCTCTCTCTCCATTCATGGTCATCCCTTCTGTTTTTCATTCACCACCTACATTTATCCACTCTTCCCCATACACCCCACCTACCTTTACAATTCATATTCTCCTTCCCACCCAATCCCACCCATATAGCCGAATCCATCTCCCCTCACTCTCCTCCATTTTCTTCTTCTTCTTCTTCTTCTCTTCTTTTTTCTCTTGCTCGAGGGCGAGCAATATTTTAAGTTTGGTGTGGTAAAAGCATATCTTTTTGCTTCTCCATTACCATTAATGGCACCTAAGGCCAGAGAAACCTCAAAGGGAAGACAAAAGCTTCCACCTCTGAGTCATGGGAGATGGAAAGACTCATATAAGCCGTCATAGCTCAGTGGTAGAACATGTGGCTGCAAATCAAGAGATCCCTGAGATACCTCAGGGGATAAGTTGTCCTCCACACAAATATTGGAAGCAACTAAGGGTAGAAACACCAAAATTACTAGGAATCATTCAACAGAAGCAAGGAAGAGACATAGAGGAGCTCAAAGAGCACCATTGGACCTTCAAAAAGGCGCCACCCTCACTCAGGTGGATTCATTCCTTGTTCTTATTTCTTTCTGCTTTTCGGTTTTTAATATTGTGTTTATCTATGTTTTGTGTCTTTATTTCATGATCATTAGTATGTAACTGTGCCTTAAAGCTATGAATAAAATCCATTAATCCTTCACCTCTCTTAAATGAAAAATGTTTTAATTCAAAAGAACAAGAAGTACATGAATTTCGAATTATCCTTGAATTTAATTTAATTATTTTGATGTGGTGACAATACTTTTTGTTTTCTGAATGAATGCTTGAACAGTGCATATGTCTTTTGATCTTGTTGTTTATGAATGTTAAAATTGTTGGCTCTTGAAAGAATGATGAACAAAGAGAAATGTTATTGATGATCTGAAAAATCATGAAATTGATTCTTGAAGCAAGAAAAAGCAGTGAAAAAGAAGAAGCTTGCGAAAAAAAAAAAGAAAAAAAAAGTGGCAAAAAAAAAGAGAGAGAAGGAGCAATAGAAAAAGCCACGATCCCTTAAAACCAAAAGGCAAGGGTAAAAAGGATCCAAGGCTTTGAGCATCAATGGATAGGAGGGCCCAAGGAAATAAAATCCAGGCCTAAGCGGCTAAACCAAGCTGTCCCTAACCATGTGCTTGTGTCATGAAGGTCCAAGTGAAAAGCTTGAGACTGAGTGGTTAAAGTCGTGATCCAAAGCAAAAAGAGTGTGCTTAAGAGCTCTAGACACCACTAACTGGGGACTCTAGCAAAGCTGAGTCACAATCTGAAAAGGTTCACCCAGTTATGTGTCTGTGGCATTTATGTATCCGGTGGTAATACTGGAAAACAAAGTGCTTAGGGCCACGGCCAAGACTCAAAAAGTAGCTGTGTTCAAGAATCAACATACTTAACTAGGAGAATCAATAACACTATCTGAAATTCTAAGTTCCTAGAGAAGCCAATCATTCTAAACTTCAAAGGAAAAAGTGAGATGCCAAAACTGTTCAGAAGCAAAAAGCTACAAGTCCCGCTCATCTAATTATAATTAATATTCATTGATAGTCTGGAATTTATAGTATATTCTCTTCTTTTTATCCTAATTGATTTTCAGTTACTTGGGGACAAGCAACAATTTAAGTTTGGTGTTGTGATGAGCGGATAATTTATACGCTTTTTGGCATTGTTTTTAGGTAGTTTTTAGTAAGTTCAAGCTACTTTTAGAGATGTTTTCATTAGTTTTTATGTTAAATTCACATTTTTGGACTTTACTATGATTTTGTGTGTTTTTCTGTGATTTCAGGTAAATTCTGGCTGAAATTGAGGGACTTGAGCAAAACTCTGAAAAAGGCTGACAAAAAGGACTGCTGATGCTGTTGGAATCTGACTTCCCTGCACTCGAAATGGATTTTCTGGAGCTACAGAACTCTAAATGGCGCGCTCTCAACGGCGTTGGAAAGTAGACATCCAGAGCTTTCCAGCAATATATAATAGTCCATACTTTATTCGGAAATTGACGACGTAACTTGGCGTTGAACGCCAAGTACATGCTGCAGTCTGGAGTTAAACGCCAGAAAAACGTCATGATCCGGAGTTGAACGCCCAAAACACGTCATAACTCGGAGTTCAACTCCAAGAGAAGCCTCAGCTCGTGGATTGATCAAGCTCAGCCCAAGCATACACCAAGTGGGCCCCGGAAGTGGATTTATGCATCAATTACTTACTCATGTAAACCCTAGGAGCTAGTTTATTATAAATAGAACATTTAACTAATGTATTTGACATCTTGGGACGATTAGTTCTCAGATCATGGGGGCTGGCCATTCGGCCATGCCTGAACCCTTTTACTTATGTATTTTCAACGGTGGAGTTTCTGCACACCATAGATTAAGGGTGTGGAGCTCTGCTGTACCTCAAGTATTAATGCAATTCTATTTTCTTTCATTCAATTCTCTCTTATTCTTATTCCAAGATATTTATTCGCACCCAAGAACATGATGAAGGTGATGATTATGTGACGCTCATCACCATTCTCACCTATGAACGCGCGTGATTGACAACCACATCCGTTCTACATGCAACCGAGCTTGAATGTGTATCTCTTAGATTCCCCAACAGAATCTTCGTGGTATAAGCTAGATAGATGGCGGCATTCATGAGGATCCGGAAAGTCTCACCTTGTCTGTGGTATTCCGAGTAGGATCCTGGGAGTCCGGAAAGTCTAACCTTGTCTGTGGTATTCCGAGTAGGATTCCGGTAACGAATGACTGTGACGTGCTTCAGACTTGCAAGTGCTGGGCGTGATGACAAACGCAAAAGAATCAAGGGATTCTATTCCAGTAGGCGCGGGAACAACCAGTGATTAGCCGTGCTGTGACAGAGCGCGTGAGCGTAGTATTCACTGCGAGGATGGGATGTAGCCTTCGGCCAGGTGATGCCTCCAGACGATTAGCCATGCGAGTGACAGCCGCAGAGGACCATTTTCCCGAGAGGATTAAAAGTAGCCATCGTCGAACGGTGAATCCCTATATACAGCTTGCCATGGAAAGAAATGAGAAGGATTGAGTTGAAGCAGTAGGAGAGCAGGCGTCCTTGAGCCATACAGTATCTCCATTCGCTTATCTGAAATTCCCACCAATGAATCTGCATAAGTATTCTATCCCTTTTATTATTTCTTCTTATTATTAATTTTCGAAACCATAAACCAATTTAATCTGCCTAACTGAGATTTACAAGGTGACCATAGCTTGCTTCATACCAACAATCTCTGTGGGATCGACCCTTACTCACGTAAGGTTTATTACTTGGACGACCCAGTACACTTGCTGGTTAGTTGAACGGAGTTGTGTTCACTCGTGCCAATTTCAAATTCCATAATTTTACAATGAGTACAACTTAAAGAATATGGATCACAATTTCGTCCACCAGCTTCAAAGAGGGAAGACGAAATCTGGAAATGCCTTCTCACGAAGAATGCGAACAAAAGTAAATATCGCAAGAAGAAATGCAAAGCGCCAGAAAACACCAAATGACACTGCAACGAAAGGAAAGCAGAAGTACAAAAACAGAGAGTGGAGAGAACTGAGAAAAGAAGTTACGAAAGAGCAAAAGGAGAGAAACCGTTTTCACATTTTTTCAAAATCCAAAGTAAAGAGCCTAGGAGAAACGGGGCAATTAATGCTCAAAATTAAAAGCATTAAACCCTCGCACGTTCCCAAAAAAGCGCCGGTGAAAAAACGCGCGTCTTCTAGAGGAAAATGTTCTACATTCAAAAGCTGATACAAAGGAATCGACAAAATGCTTGAGTTCGGCTTCACCAAAGAAGGACCGAAGTCAAGGACTCGGCCTCAAAAAAAAAGAAGACCGAGCTCAAGCAGGGATACTGGTCATACCCTGGGTCGAGCTATCCGACCCGGGATGTTCTACAGACAAAGTGACCGACCTCTTCAGGTCAGGACAACCCGACCTCTTCTCAAAGAGCTCGGCCAAGTCACAAGAAAGCCCAAACAAAGGGCCCAAATAGAGGAACACGTCCCAAATCCGAGGGCAGCCCAAGCCCATAGAGATAAAGGCGGTTCCCTTAAAGATGACCTCACTTAAAAATAAGATAAAGATAAGATAAGATAACTAACTTATCTTACCCATAGGAGGCCACATCTCACCATTATAAATACACTGGAGCACCCAGGTATAACTCATACTCTGATTCTACTCAATACCTTCTTAATACCCTTGCTAACTTAAGCATCAGAGTTCCTTGCAGGTACCCCCCACCCTCCGGGGACGAAGGATCAGCACCATCACCAAGTCCTACAAGTCAGACACGTCGGCTCCGACCAACACAGAAGATCTCGACCGAGATCGACCTACAGTTTCAGGTAACCCTCGGAACACTTCCCTTACTGGCGTTTAAATGCCAGCAAGCTTTTCCTCCAGGGTGTGCTATTTTTCTTTCTGTTTTTCATTCTGTTTTTGCTTTTTCAATTATTTTTGTGACTTCACATGATCATCAACCTATAGAAAACATAAAATAACAATAGAAAATAGATAAATATAACATTGGGTTGCCTCCCAACAAGCGCTTCTTTAATGTCAGTAGCTTGACAGTGGGCCCTCATGGAGCATCACAGATGTTCAGAGTAAAGTTAGAACCTCCCAACACCAAACTTAGAGTTTGAATGTGGGGGTTCAACACCAAACTTAGAATTTGGTTGTGGCCTCCCAACACCAAACTTAGAGTTTGACTGTGGGGGCTCTGTTTGACTCTGTTTTGAGAGAAGCTCTTCATGCTTCCTCTCTATGGTTACAGAGGGATATCCTTGAGCCTTAAACACAAAGGATTCTTCATTCACTTGAATGATCAATTCTCCTCTGTCAACATCAATCACAGCCTTTGCTGTGGCTAGGAAGGGTCTGCCAAGGATGATGGATTCATCCATGCACTTCCCATTCTCTAGGACTATGAAATCAGCAGGGATGTAATTGTCTTCAACCTTTACTAGAACATCCTCTACAAGTCCATAAGCTTGTTTTCTTGAATTGTCTGCCATCTCTTGTGAGATTCTTGCAGCTTGTACCTCAAAGATCCCTAGCTTCTCCATTACAGAGAGAGGCATGAGGTTTATGCTTGACCCTAGGTCACACAGAGCCTTCTCGAAGGTCATGGTGCCTAATGTACAAGGTATTGAGAACTTCCCAAGGTCCTGTCTCTTTTGAGGTAATATCTGCCTAGTCAAGTCATCCAGTTCTTTGGTGAGCAAAGGGAGTTCATCCTCCCAAGTCTCATTACCAAATAACTTGTCATTTAGCTTCATGATTGCTCCAAGGTACTTAGCAACTTGCTCTTCAGTGACATCTTCGTCCTCTTCAGAGGAAGAATACTCATCAGAGCTCATGAATGGCAGAAGTAAATCCAATGGAATCTCTATGGTCTCAATGTGAGCCTCAGATTCCCATGGTTCTTCATCAGGGAACTCATTGGAGGCCAGTGGACGTCCATTAAGGTCTTCCTCAGTGGCAATCACTGCCTCTTCCTCCTCTCCAAATTCGGCCATGTTGATGGCCTTACACTCTCCTTTTGGATTCTCTTCTGTATTACTTGGAAGAGTACTAGGAGGGAGTTCAGTAACTTTCTTACTCAGCTGATCCACTTGTGCCTCCAAGTTTCTGATGGAGGACCTTGTTTCAGTCATAAAACTTTGAGTGGTTTTGATTAGATCAGAGACCATGGTTGCCAAGTCAGAGTGGCTCTGCTTAGAATTCTCTGTCTGTTGCTGAGAAGATGATGGAAAAGGCTTGCTATTGCTAAACCTGTTTCTTCCACCATTATTGTTGTTGAAACCTTGTTGAGGTCTCTGTTGATCCTTCTATGAGAGATTTGGATGATTTCTCCATAAAGGATTATAGGTGTTTCCATAGGGTTCTCCCATGTAATTCACCTCTTCCATTGATGGGTTCTCAAGATCATAAGCTTCTTCTTTAGATGAAGCGTCCTTAGTACTGCCTGGTGTAGCTTGCATTCCAGACAGACTTTGAGAAATCATATTGACTTGCTGAGTCAATATTTTGTTCTGAGCCAATATGGCATTCAGAGTATCAATCTCAAGAATTCTTTTCTTCTGATTCGTCCCATTGTTCACAGGATTCCTTACAGAAGTGTACATGAATTGGTTATTTGCAACAATTTCAATGAATTCTTGAGCTTCTGCAGGCATCTTCTTTAGATGAAGAGATCCTCCAGCAGAGCTGTCTAATGACATCTTGGACAGTTCAGACAGACCATCATAGAAGATACCTATGATGCTCCATTCAGAAAGCATGTTAGAAGGACACTTTTTGATCAATTGTTTGTATCTTTCCCAAGCTTCATAGAGGGATTCACCTTCCTTCTGTCTGAAGGTTTAGACTTCCACTCTAAGCTTACTCAATTTTTGAGGTGGAAAGAACTTTGCCAAGAAGGCATTGACTAGCTTTTCCCAAGAGTTCAGGCTTTCTTTAGGTTGTGAGTCCAACCATATCCTAGCTCTGTCTCTTACAGTAAAAGGGAATAGCATAAGTCTGTAGACCTCAGGGTCAACCCATTGGTCTTGACAGTGTCACAGATTTGCAAGAATTCAGCTAAAAACTGAGGAGGATCTTCCAATGGAAGTCCATGGAACTTGCAATTCTGTTGCATTAGAGAAACTAATTAAGGCTTAAGCTCAAAGTTGTTTGTTCCAATGGCAGGGATAGAGATGCTTCTCCCATAGAAGTCGGGAGTAGGTGCAGTAAAGTCACCCAGCACCTTCCTTGCATTGTTGGCATTGTTGTTGTTTTTAGCTGCCATGTCTTCTTCTCTTAGCTTTTGCTTCAAGGTCCTTTCAGGTTCAGGGTCAGCCTCCACAAGAATGCTTTTGTCTTTGTTCCTGCTCATATGAAAGAGAAGAGAACAAGAAAATATGGAATCCTCTATGTCACAGTATAGAGATTCCTTGAGATGTCAGAGGAAAAGAAGAATAGAAGGAGGAGGTAGAAGAAGAAGAATTCGAACTTATCAAGAGAGATAGAGTTCGAATTGTTGATAGTGGAGGAGTGTTAGTCCTTAAATAGAAGGATGTGAGAAGAGCGGAAGAATTTTCGAAAACAAATTAAAATATTTTGAAGAAATTTTGAAAAATTGAAGAATGATTTTCGAAAATTAAAGTTGGGAAAGAAATAAAGTGATTTTTGAAAAAGATTTTTGAAAGAAGAAATCAAAAAGATATGATTGAAAAGTTATGGTTTTAAAAAGATATGATTGAAAAGATATGATTGAAAAACAATTTAAAAAGATTTGATTTTTAAAATTAATGACTTGGCTAACAAGAAATTTAAAAGATATGATTCAGACATTAAACCTTTCTCAACAGAAAAGGCAACATACTTGAAATGTTTGAATCAAATCATTAATTGTTAGCAAGTATTTTTGAAAATGGAAAGGAATTGATTTTGAAAACATATGATTGAAAAGATATGATTTGAAAAAGATTTGATTTTGAAAAATTATGGAAACTTGAAAAAAAATATGAATTAAAAACAAAATCTTCCTTCTTGTGCCATCTTGGCGTTTAACGCCCAAAACTCTACCTTTTTGGGCGTTAAACGCCCAGCCAGGTACCCTCGTTGGCGTTTAAACGCCAGTTTTTCCTTCTTCACTAGGCGTTTTGAACGCCCAGCTTTTTCTGTGTAATTCCTCTGCTGCATGTTCTGAATCTTCAATTCTCTGTATTATTGACTTGAAAAGACACAAATAAAAAAATTTTTGAATTTTTAATGACGAGGAATAATCAAAATGCAACTAAAATCAAATAAACAATGCATGTAAGACACCAAACTTAGAAGTTTGTATACTATTGACACTAACAAATTGAGAATGCATATGAGAAACAACAAAACACACAAAACAAGAGAATTTAAAGATCTGAGTAAGGAAATCATCAAGAACATCTTGAAGATCAATGAAGAACATAATGCATGTAATTTTCGAAAATTAGAAGACTAAAAACATGCAATGGACACCAAACTTAAAATTAGACACTAGACTCAAACAAGAAACATAAAAATATTTTTGGTTTTATGATTTTATAATTTTTTTTGGATTTTTCAAAAATTGAGTGGAAAAGAAAATAAGGATATCAAAATTCTTAATAAGAATTTCCAGGAATCATGCAATGTTAGTCTAAAGCTGCAGTCTAAAAAGATTAGACATGGCTAGCCAAGCTTCAGCAGGACATGACATTCAAGAGCTAAATTGATGAGAATCAATCAGCTTTTGTGACGATAAGAACATCACCTTGAAACTCTAGAATTCATTCTTAAGAACTCAGAAGAACAAAATAAAATAAAATTACCTAATCTAAGCAACAAAATGAACCGTCAGTTGTCCAAACTCGAACAATCCCCGGCAACGGCGCCAAAAACTTGGTGCACGAAATTGTGATCATCAATGGCGCCATCAACATGGTACGCTCAATTGCAATCTCAACTATTTATCACAACTTCGCACAACTAACCAGCAAGTGCACTGGGTCGTCCAAGTAATAAACCTTACGCGAGTAAGGGTCGATCCCACGGAGATTGTTGGTATGAAGCAAGCTATGGTCATCTTGTAAATCTCAATCAGGCGGATTCAAATGGTTATGGAGGATTGATAATTAAAAGATGAATAAAACATAAAATAAAGATAGAGATACTTATGTAATTCATTGGTGAGAATTTCATATAAGCGTATGGAGATGCTTTGTCCCTTCCGTCTCTCTGCTTTCCTACTGTATTCATCCAATCCTTCTTACTCCTTTCCATGGCAAGCTGTATGTTGGGCATCACCGTTGTCAATGGCTACAGTCCTATCCTCTCAGTGAAAATATTCAACGCGCTCTGTCACAGCACGGCTATTCATCTGTCGGTTCTCCATCATGTTGGTGCACGAAATTGCAATGACACTTTTGCAATCCCGCACAACTAACCAGCAAGTGCACTGGGTCGTCCAAGTAATACCTTGCGTGAGCAAGGGTCGATCCCACGGAGATTGTCGGCTTGAAGCAAGCTATGGTTATCTTGTAAATCTTAGTCAGGATATCAGAAATTATCAGGATTGATTGTAAAAAGCAAAAGAACATGAAAAAGGTACTTGTTTTGCAGTAATGGAGAATAGGCTGAGGCTTTGGAGATGCTCCATCTTCCGAATCTCTG
>NC_080385.1:149768810-149812991 GCF_014773155.1 Arachis stenosperma
TCCGGATCATGACGTTTTTCTGGCGTTTTACTTCAGACAGCAGCATGTACTTGGCGTTTAACGCCAAGTTACGTCGTCATTCTTCGATTAAAGTATGGACTATTATATATTGCTGGAAAGCCCTGGATGTCTACTTTCCAACGCCGTTGAGAGCGCGCCATTTGGAGTTCTGTAGCTCCAGAAAATCCATTTCGAGTGCAGGGAGGTCAGAATCCAACAGCATCAGCAGTCCTTTTGTCAGCCTTTTTCAGAGCTTTGCTCAAATCCCTCAATTTCAGTCAGAATTTACCTAAAATCACAGAAAAACACACAAACTCATAGTAAAGTCCAGAAATGTGAATTTAACATAAAAACTAATGAAAACATCCCTAAAAGTAGCTTAAACTTATTAAAAACTATATAAAAACTATGCCAAAAAGCGTATAAATTATCCGCTCATCACAACACCAAACTTAAATTGTTGCTTGTCCCCAAGCAACTGAAAATCAAACAGGATAAAAAGAAGAGAATATACTATAAACTCAGAATATCAATGATCTTTAATTTAATTAGATGAGCGGGACTTGTAGCTTTTTGCTTCTGAACAGGTTTGGCATCTCACTTTTTCCTTTGAAGTTTATGAATGATTGGCTTCTCTAGGAACTTAGAATTTCGGATGATGTTATTGACTTTCCTAGTGAAGCATGTTGATTCTTGAACACAGCTACTTATGAGTCTTGGCCGTGGCCCTAAGCACTTTGTTTTCCAGTATTACCACCGGATACATAAATGCCACAGACACATAACTGGGTGAACCTTTTCAGATTGTGACTCAGCTTTGCTAAAGTCCCCAAGTAGTGGTGTCCAGAGCTCTTAAGCACACTCTTTAGCTTTGGATCACGACTTTAACCACTCAGTCTCAAGCTTTTCACTTGGACCTTCATGACACAAGCACATGGTTAGGGACAGCTTGATTTAGCCGCTTAGGCCTGGATTTTAATTCCTTGGGCCCTCCTATCCATTAATGCTCAAAGCCTTGGATCCTTGCTTTAATTTTCGCCACTTTTTTTTTTTTTCACTGCTTTTTCTTGCTTCAAGAATCAATTTCATGGTGTTTTTCAGATCATCAATAACATTTCTCCTTGTTCATCATTCTTTCAAGCACCAACAATTTTAACATTCATAAACAACAAGATCAAAAGACATATGCACTGTTCATTCATTCATTCAGAAAACAAAAGTTATTGCCACCACATCAATATAATTAAATTAAATTCACTAATAATTTCGAATTCTATGTATTTCTTGTTCTTTTGAATTAAAACATTTTTCTTTTTAAGAGTGGTGAAAGACTAATGGATTTTATTCATAGCTTTAAGGCATGGTTACACACTAATGATCATGAAGTAGAGACACAAAAACATAGATAAACATAACACTTAAAAACGAAAACAGAAAGAAAATAAAGAACAAGGAATGAATCCACCTCTAGTGGCGTCTTCTTCTTGAAGGACCAATGATGTTCTTCAACTCTTCTATGTCCCTTCCTTGCCTTTGTTGCTCCTCCCTCATTGCTCTTTGATCTTCTCTTATTTCTTGGAGAGTGAGGGCGTGTTCATGATGTTCCACCCTTAGTTGTTCCACATTATGGCTCAAATCTTCCAAGGAGGTACTAAGTTGCTCCCAATAGTTGTTGGGAGGAAAGTGCATGTGAGGCATTTGTTGATGATGAACTTCCTCATGTTCTCCTTGGGGGCCGTGAGGAACTTCTCTTGATTGCTCCATCCTTTTCTTGGTGATGGGCTTGTCTTCTTCAATGGAGACATCTCCTTCTATGATAACTCCAGCTGAGAAACATAGATGGCATATAAGGTGGGGGAAGGCTAGCCGTGCCATGTATGAAGGCTTGTCAGCTATTTTGTAGAGTTCATTAGATATGACTTCATGAACCTCTACTTCCTCTCCAATCATGATGCTATGAATCATGATGGCCCGATCCACAGTAACTTCAGATCGGTTGCTTGTAGGGATGATGGATCTTTGGATGAACTCCAACCATCCTCTAGCTACAGGCTTGAGGTCCAGTCTTCTTAGTTGGACTGGCTTGCCTTTGGAGTCTATTCTCCATTGGGCTCCTTCCACACATATGTCCTTAAGGACTTGGTCCAACCTTTGATTAAAGTTGACCCTTCTTGTGTAGGGGCGTTCATCACCTTGCATCATGGGTAAATGAAACGCCAACCTCACATTTTCCGGACTGAAATCCAAGTATTTCCCCCTAACCATTGTGAGATAATTCTTTGGGCTTGGGTTCATACTTTGGTTATGGTTCCTAGTGATCCATGCATTGGCATAGAACTCTTGAACCATGAGAATTCCGACTTGTTGCATGGGGTTGGCTAAGACTTCCCAACCTCTTCTTTGAATTTCATGTCGGATTTCCGGATACTCATTCTTCTTGAGCTTGAAAGGGACCTCAGGGATCACCCTTTTCTTTGCCACAACATCATAGAAGTGGTCTTGATGGCTTTTGGAGATGAACCTCTCCTTCTCCCATGACTCCGAGGAAGAAGCTTTTGCTTTCCCTTTTCCTTTTCTTGAGGAAACTCCGGTCTTGGGTGCCATTGATGGTGAATGAAAAATAAAAAGCTAGGCTTTTTACCACACCAAACTTAAAATTTGCTCGTCCTCGAGCAAAAAGAAAAGAATAGTAGAAGAAGAAGAAGAAAATATGGTAGAGAGGGAGGAGAGATGGTTCGGCTATAGTAGAGAAGAAGGGGTTTGTGTTGTGTGAAAATGAAGAAGAATGGAAAGGTATTTATAGGGAGAGGGGAGGGTATAGGTTCGGCCAATTTGGGTGGGAATGGGTGGGAAATTGAATTTGAAAGTAGTGGGGGTAGGTGGGGTGTATGGGGAAATTGGGAAGAGGAATTGAGGTGATTGATGAAGAATATTGGGAAGGGTGACATTGGGAATGAGATTTAGATTAGGAAAGTGTGAATAGGATTAAAAGAAAAGGTAGGTGGGGATCCTGTGGGGTCCACAGATCCTGAGGTGGGGATCCTGTGGGGTCCACAGATCCTGAGGTGAAGAGAAATACCATTCCTTCACCATATAGGCATGTAACATGCCTTCATGCACCATTCTGGCGTTCAAACGCCCATTGGTGCCTGTTCTGGGCGTTAAACGCCCATGTGATGCTTGTTTCTGGCGTTGAACGCCAGTTTCAAGCTTGTTTCTGGCGTTCAGCGCCAGATTGTCCTCTGTGTGCGCAACCTGGCGTTAAACGCCAGGTTGTTGCTTGTTTTGGGCGTTCAACGCCAGAAAGATGCTCTGTTCTGGCGTTGAACGCCAGAAAGATGCTCCTTCTGGGCGTTGAACGCCAGCCCGTGCGTCTTCAGGGTGAAAAATTTTTTTCTTCTGTTTTTGACTCTGTTTTTTAATTTTTTTTGATTTTTTCGTGACTTCTCATGATCATGTACCTAATTCAACACAACAATAACAACAAAACAAAATAAAATAAAATTAGATAAATAAAATTGGGTTGCCTCCCAACAAGCGCTTCTTTAATGTCAGTAGCTTGACAGTGGCTCTCATGGAGCCACAAGGTGATCAGGTCAATGTTAGTGTATGGTTGTCCACACCAAACTTAGAGTTTGGATATGGGATCATAACACCAAACTTAGAGTTTGGTTGTGGCCTCACAACACCAAACTTAGAGTTTGACTGTGGAGGCTCTTCTTGACTCTGAACTGAGAGAAGCTCTTCATGCTTACTCTCTTTTGTCACAGAGGGATGGCCATGTGCCTGAAACACAAGGTAGTCCCCATTCAATTGAAGGACTAACTCTCCTCTGTTGACATCTATCACAGCTCCAGCTGTGGCTAGGAAAGGTCTTCCTAGGATGATGCATTCATCATCTTCTTTCCTAGTATCTAGGATTATGAAATCAGTAGGGATGTAAAGGGCTTCAACTTTTACTAGCACGTCCTCTACTATCTCATGAGCTTGTCTTACTGACTTGTCTGCCAGTTGTAATGAGAACAAGGCAGGTTGTACCTCAATGATTCCCAGCTTCTCCATTACAGAGAGTGGCATAAGATTTATTCCTGATCCAAGATCACATAGAGCTCTTTCAAAGCTCATAGTGCCAATGGTGCAAGGTATTAAGAACTTGCCAGGATCTTGTTTCTTTTGAGGTAGAGTTCTCTGAATCCAAGTATCCAGTTCACTAATGAGCAAGGGAGGTTTACTTTCCCAAGTCTCATTACCAAATAGTTTGGCATTCAGCTTCATGATAGCTCCTAAATATAGAGCAGCTTGCTCTCCAATCACATCTTCATCCTCTTCAGAGGATGAATATTCTTCAGAGCTCATGAATGGCAGAGGGAGATTTAATGGAATCTCTATGGTCTCTAGATGAGCCTCAGATTCCTCAGGATCCTTAATAGGAAACTCCTTCTTGCTTGAGGGACGTCCCAGGAGGTCTTCCTCACTGGGATTTTCGTCCTCCTCCTCCTTGGTGCATTCGGCCACTTTAATCAAATCTATGGCCTTGCACTCTCCTTTTGGATTCTCTTCTGTATTGCTTGGGAGAGTACTGGGAGGAGTTTCAATAACTTTCTTACTCAGCTGGCCCACTTGTGCCTCCAAATTTCTAATGGAGGATCTTGTTTCATTCATGAAACTAAAAGTGGCCTTTGACAGATCAGAGACTATATTTACTAAATTAGAATTGTTTTGTTCAGAATTCTCTGTCTGTTGCTGAGAAGATGATGGATATGGCTTACTATTATTCAGCCTTGTGCGTCCACCATTGTTAAAGCCTTGTTGAGGCTTTTGTTGATCCTTCCATGAGAAATTTGGATGATTTCTCCATGATGAGTTATAGGTGTTTCCATAAGGTTCACCTAAATAATTAACCTCTGCCATGGCAGGGTTTTCAGGATCATAAGCTTCTTCAGAAGCTGCCTCTCTAGCACTGTTGGATGCCTGTTGCAGTCCATTCAGATTTTGAGAGATCATGTTGACCTGTTGAGTCAACACCTTGTTCTGAGCCAATATGGCATTCAGAGCATCAATTTCAAGAACTCCTTTCTTCTGAGGTACCCCATTATTCACGGAGTTCCTCTCAGATGTGTACATAATCTGGTTGTTTGCAACCATGTCAATGAGTTCTTGAGCCTCTTCAGGCGTTTTCTTCAGGTGAATAGATCCACCTGCAGAATGGTCCAGTGACATTTTCGAAAATTCAGAGAGACCATAATAGAATATATCTAATATGGTCCATTCTGAAAACATGTCAGATGGACATCTCTTGGTCAGCTGCTTGTATCTTTCCCAAGCTTCATAGAGGGATTCACCATCTTTTTGTTTGAAGGTTTGAACATCCACTCTCAGCTTGCTCAGCTTTTGAGGAGGAAAGAACTTATCTAAGAATGCAGTGACAAGCTTATCCCATGAGTCCAGGCTATCCTTGGGTTGTGAATCCAACCATACTCTAGCTCTGTCTCTTACAGCAAAAGGGAAAAGCAAGAGTCTGTAGACTTCAGGATTAACTCCATTTGTCTTTACAGTGTCACAGATCTGCAAGAACTCAGTTAAAAACTGGTAAGGATCTTCAGATGGAAGTCCATAAAACTTGCAGTTTTGTTGCATTAAAGCAACTAGTTGAGGCTTAAGCTCAAAGTTATTGGCTCCAATGGCAGGAATGGAGATGCTTCTTCCATCAAACTTGGATGTTGGCTTTGTGAAGTCACCAAGCATTCTCCTTGCATTATTATTATTATTTTCGGCCATCACCTCTTGTTCTAATGTTTCTGAAAGGTTGTTTCTGGATTGTTGTAATTTAGCTTCTTTTAATTTTTTCTTCAGAGTCCTTTCAGGTTCTGGATCAATTTCTACAAGAGTGCCTTTGTCCTTGTTCCTGCTCATATGAAAGAGAAGAAAACAAGAAGAGAGAAGGAATCCTCTATGTCACAGTATAGAGATCCCTTTATGTTAGTAGAAAAGAAAGGGGTAGAAGAAGGAAAGGGGGGATTCGGATTTTGGGAGAAGAGAGGTGAAGAGAAGAGTTTGTAATTAAATAATTAAATAGAAGAAGAAAAGAAAAAGGAATTTTCGAAAATAATTTTAAGAAAAGAGGTTAGTAATTTTCGAAAATTAGAAATAAAATGTAATTAAAATTAAAACATGAAACAATTAATTAATTAAAAAGAATTTTTGAAAAAGAGAGAGATATTTTCGAAAATAGAAGAGAGAGAAGTAGTTAGGTGGTTTTGAAAAAGATAAGAAACAAACAAGAAGTTAGTTAGTTGATTGAAAAAGATTTGAAATCAAAATTTGAAAAAGATAAGAAGATAGTAAGTTAGATAAGATATTTTGAAATCAAATTTTGAAAAAGATAAAATTTTTGAAAAAGATAAAATAAAAGATAAAAAGATTTTTAAGAAAAAGATATTTTGGAAAAAAGATTCAATTTTTAAAATTACTTAGCTAACAAGAAACTACAAGATAAGATTCTAGAACTTAAAGATTGAACCTTTCTTGACAAGAAAGTAACAAACTTCAAATTTTTGAACCAATCACATTAATTGTTAGCTAATTTTCGAAAATTGCATATAAGGATAAGAAAAAGATTTTGAAAATAATTTGAAAAAGATTTTTTTTTTTTTTGAAATTTTCGAAAATAATAAAAAATTTTGAAAAAGATATGATTTTGAAAAAGATTTTGAAAAGATAAGATTTTTTTTTAAAATTGAAATTTTGACTTGACTTGTAAGAAACAACTAATTTTGAAAATTTTTGACCAAGTCAACCCAAAATTTCGAAATTTTGGAGGGAAATAAGGAAAAGATATTTTTTTTTTTGATTTTTGAATTTTTAAAGATGAAAGAGAAAAACAACAAAAATATGCAATGCATGAAATTTTTAGATCAAAACCATGAATGTATGCAAGAATGCTATGAATGTCAAGATGAACACCAAGAACACTTTGAAGATCATGATGAACATCAAGAACATATTTTTGAAAAATTTTTAATGCAAAGAAAACATGCAAGACACCAAACTTAGAAATTTTTAATGCATGAAAAATATGAATGCAAAATGCACATGAAAAACAAGAAACAACACAAAACAAGAAATCATCAAGATCAAACAAGAGGACTTATCAAGAACAACTTGAAGATCATGAAGAACACTATGAATGCATGGATTTTCGAAAAATGCAAAAAAATTTTTAAAAACATGCGATTGACACCAAACTTAAAAATTAACACAAGATTCAAACAAGAAACACAAAATATTTTTGATTTTTATGATTTTCTAATTTTTTTGTATTTTTATTTTAATTTTTTCGAAAAAAATAGTCTTGAAAAACGAAAAATAAAAAGAAAAATTTTGAAAAAGATTTTTGAAAAGAAAATTACCTAATCTGAGCAACAAGATGAACCGTCAGTTGTCCATACTCGAACAATCCCCGGCAACGGCGCCAAAAACTTGGTGTTGTTGCCGGATTAAAAACTTGGCACCATTGTGGGTTGGAAACAATTGTTTGAATTGTTGTTCGAAATTGATTGATCCCCGGCAACGGCGCCAAAAACTTGGTGGACGAAATTGTGATTCAACATCCTTAAGTTTGTATGGAATCTATCTTTTGAGCTTTAGTATGAATATACCCTTAGGACACTGTTTATTTTGATATGAAGGCTTCTAAGGGGCAGCACCTGTGTGAGGTTTTCTTTATTGGAATTCACAACTCCGTTCAACTAACCAGCAAGTGTACTGGGTCGTCCAAGTAATACCTTACGTGAGTAAGGGTCGAATCCACAGAGATTGTTGGTATAAAGCAAGCTATGGTCACCTTGCAGATCTCAGTTAGGCGGATTAAACATTCTTTATGGTTTGAGGATTAATTAAATAAAAAGAAAATAAATAGTAAAAGGGATAGAAATACTTATGCAGATTCATTGGTGGGAATTTCAGATAAGCGGAATGGAGATGCTGCAGAGCTCTCGGACGCCTGCCTTCCTATTCCTCCTACTCAATCCTTCTTACTCCTTTCCATGGCAAGCTTTGTATAGGGGTTCACTATCAGCTGTGGCTACTTTCATTCCTCTCGGGGAAATAACCTGTACGGCTGTCACTCGCACAGCTAACCAGTCTGGAGGCATCACCCATGGTTGATAGCTACATCCCATCCTCGCAGTGAAAGCTACGCACGCACTCTGTCACAGCACGGCCAATCACCGGTTGGTTCCCGCTCCTACTGGAATAGAATCCCTCTTTTGCGTTTGTCACTAACGCCCAGCAGGTTAAAGTTTGAAGCACGTCACGGTCATTCATGAACGGAATCCTACTCGGAATACCACAGACAAGGTGAGACTTTCCGGATTCCCAGGATCCTACTCGGAACACCACAGACAAGGTTGGACTTTCTGGATCCAGATAAATGCCGCCATCCATCTAGCTTATACCACGAAGATTCTGTTGGGGAATCTAAGAGACACACATTCAAGCTTGTGGTGCATGTAGAACGTAAGTGGTTGTCAATCACGCGCGTTCATGAGTGAGAATGATGATGAGGGTTATTAACTCATCATCATTCATCCTGTTCTTGAGTACGAATGAATATCTTGGAATAAGAATAAAAGAGGAATTGAATAAAAGAAAACAGAACTTCATTAATCTCTGAGGTACAGCAGAGCTCCACACCCTTAATCTATGGTGTGCAGAAACTCCACCGTTAAAAATACATAAGCAAGAGGTCCAGGCATGGCCGAATGGCCAGCCCCCTAAAACGTGATCAATGATCCCCTAAGATGAAGAATAAAGCAAAACTGAGATCAAAGATGTCTAATACAATAGATACATGTCCTATATATACTAGACTGGCTACTAGGGTTTACATGAGTAAGTAATTGATGCATAAATCCACTTCCGGGGCCCACTTGGTGTGTGTTTGGGCTGAGCTTGATCAATCCACGTGTAGAGGCATTTCTTGGCGTCAAACTTTGAGTTATGACGTGTTTTGGGCGTTTGACTCCGGATCATGACGTTTTTCTGGCGTTTTACTTCAGACAGCAGCATGTACTTGGCGTTTAACGCCAAGTTACGTCGTCATTCTTCGATTAAAGTATGGACTATTATATATTGCTGGAAAGCCCTGGATGTCTACTTGCCAACGCCGTTGAGAGCGCGCCATTTGGAGTTCTGTAGCTCCAGAAAATCCATTTCGAGTGCAGGGAGGTCAGAATCCAACAGCATCAGCAGTCCTTTTGTCAGCCTTTTTCAGAGCTTTGCTCAAATCCCTCAATTTCAGTCAGAATTTACCTGAAATCACAGAAAAACACACAAACTCATAGTAAAGTCCAGAAATGTGAATTTAACATAAAAACTAATGAAAACATCCCTAAAAGTAGCTTAAACTTATTAAAAACTATATAAAAACTATGCCAAAAAGCGTATAAATTATCCGCTCATCAAGAAGCAACACCCATCTGATAAGCCTGGGTTTTGAATCCTGCTTTGTGAGTAAGTATTTAAGAGCAGCATGGTCAGTGTACACAATCACCTTTGATCCCACTAGGTAGGATCTAAACTTGTCAATGGCATAAACCACTACAAGTAACTCTTTCTCTGTGGTTGTGTAGTTCTTTTGTGCATCATTTAGAACACGGCTGGCATAATAAATGACGTGCAAAAGCTTGTTATGCCTCTGTCCCAACACTGCACCAATGGCATGATCACTGGCATCACACATTAATTCAAATGGCAGTGTCCAATCTGGTGCAGAGATAACTGGTGCTGTCAGGGTCTCAAATGCCTGCAGGCACTCATTATCAAAGATAAATGGAGTGTCAGCAGCTAGCAGATTACTTAGAGGTTTGGCAATTTTTGAAAAATCCCTTATAAACCTTCTATAGAATCCTGCATGCCCAAGAAAGCTTCTGATTGCCTTAACATTGGCAGGTGGTGGTAATTTTTCAATTACCTCTACCTTTGCCTTATCCACCTCTATTCCCCTGCTTGAAATTTTGTGCCCAAGGACAATTCCTTCAGTCACCATAAAGTGACATTTCTCCCAGTTTAAAACCAGGTTAGTCTCTTGGCATCTTTTCAGGACAAGTGATAGGTGGTTAAGACAGGAGCTGAATGAGTCTCCATATACTGAAAAGTCATCCATGAAGACTTCCAGAAATTTCTCTACCATGTCTGAGAAGATAGAGAGCATGCACCTCTGAAAGGTTGCAGGTGCATTGCACAGACCAAAAGGCATTCTCCTATAGGCAAACACGCCAGAAGGGCAGGTAAATGCTGTTTTCTCTTGGTCCTGGGGGTCTACTGCAATTTGGTTGTAGCCTGAATAGCCATCCAAAAAGCAGTAATAGTTATGACCAGCTAGTCTTTCTAGCATTTGGTCTATGAATGGTAAAGGAAAATGATCCTTTCTGGTGGCTGTATTGAGCCTTCTGTAGTCAATACACATACGCCACCCTGTGACTGTCCTTGTAGGAACCAGTTCATTTTTTTCATTATGAACCACTGTCATGCCTCCCTTTTGGGAACAACTTGGACAGGGCTCACCCAGGGGCTATCAGAAATAGGATAAATAATCCCAGCCTCTAGTAATTTAGTGACCTCTTTCTGCACCACCTCCTTCATGGCTGGATTTAGCCGCCTCTGTGGTTGGACCACTGGTTTGGCATTATCCTCCAATAGGATCTTGTGCATGCATCTAGCTGGGCTAATGCCCTTAAGATCACTTATGGACCACCCAAGAGCTGTCTTGTGCGTCCTTAGCACTTGAATCAGTGCTTCCTCTTCCTGTGGATCTAAAGCAGAGCTTATAATCACTGGAAAAGTGTCACCTTCTCCTAGAAATGCATATTTCAGAGATGGTGGTAGAGGTTTGAGTTCAGGTTTGGGAGGTTTATTCTCCTCCTGAGGAATTTTCGAAAATTCCTTTACTTCCACTAGCTCTTCTTGATCAGGTTGAGCATCTTTGAAGATGTCCTCAAGCTCTGATTCTAGGCTTTCAGTCATATTGATCTCTTCTACCAGAGAGTCAATAATGTCAGCGCCCATGCAGTCATCTGGTGTGTCTGGATGCTGCATTGCTTTCACAGCATTCAACTTGAACTCATCCTCATTGACTCTCAGGGTTACTTCCCCTTTTTGTACATCAATGAGAGTTCGTCCAGTTGCTAGGAATGGTCTTCCTAGAATGAGAGTTGCACTTTTGTGCTCCTCCATTTCCAGCACCACAAAGTCAGTGGGAAAGGCAAATGGCCCAACCTTGACAATCATGTCCTCTATTATGCCTGATGGGTGTTTAATGGAGCCATCAGCAAGTTGGAGGCATATCCTGGTTGGTTTGACTTCTCCAGCCAACCCAAGCTTTCTGATAGTGGATGCAGGTATTAGATTGATGCTTGCTCCAAGATCACATAGGGCTGTCTTGGTGCAAGCGCCTTCTAATGTGCATGGTATTATAAAGCTTCCAGGATCTTGAAGCTTTTCTGGTAAGCTTTTTAGAATGACTGCACTGCATTCTTCAGTGAGAAACACTTTTTCAGTTTCTCTCCAATCCTTCTTATGACTTAAGACCTCTTTCATGAACTTAGCATAAGAAGGTATTTGCTCAAGTGCCTCTGCAAATGGAATCTTTATTTCAAGAGTCCTTAGATAGTCTGCAAAGCGGGCAAATTGCTTATCCTGTTCCGCTTTGCGGAGTTTCTGAGGATAAGGCATCTTGGCTTGATATTCCTCAACCTTAGATGCTGCAGGTTTATTCCTTACAGAAGTGGTTGAAGAAGCCTTGTTAGAGGGATAATTATCAGCACTCTCAGGTGTCTGATCCTCCTTGGGCGTTTGAACGCCAGGAATGGATGAAGATTGGGCGTTAAACGCCAACTTCTCCCCCTTTTCTGGCGTTTGAACGCCAGAACTGGGCAAGGAATGGGCGTTTAACGCCAACTTTCCTTCCCTTTCTGGCGTTTGAACGCCAATAATGTTCCTCTCTGGGCTCTTGTTGTCCTCAGAGGGATTTTGAACAGTGGTTTGGTTATCCTCTGTCAATTGTTCTTTGTTTGACTTCTTGCTCCTTTGAGCAGTGGTGTTCAGTGTTTTCCCACTCCTTAGTTGAATTGCTTGACATCCTTCTGTTATCTGTTTAGATATTTGCTATTTTGCTTGATTTAACTGCAGTTCCATGCTTTTATTAGCAACTTTAGTATCATGGAGCATTTCTTTAAATTCTGCTAACTGTTCTGCCATCAGGAGCAGTTGTTGATTAAGCTCATTCATCTGTTCTTGAGGACGAACTCATTGCTAGAATATAGGTATTGGTTTCTAGCAACAGTGTCTATAAGCTCTTGAGCTTCTTCAATTGTCTTCCTCATGTGTATAGATCCACCAGCTGAGTGGTCTAAAGACATCTGAGCTTTTTCTGTGAGCCCATAGTAGAAGATGTCTAACTGTACCCACTCTGAAAACATTTCAGAGGGGCATTTTCTAAGCATACCTCTATACCTCTCCCAGGCATTATAAAGGGATTCATTATCCTCTTGTTTAAAGCCTTGGATGTCCAGCCTTAGCTGTGTCATCCTCTTTGGAGGGTAGAAATGATTCAGGAATTTGTCTGATAACTGTTTCCATGTCTTTATGCTTGCTGTAGGTTGGTTATTTAACCACCTTTTAGCTTGATCTTTTACAGCAAATGGAAACAGTAATAGTCTGTAGACATCCTGATCTACCTCTTTATCATGTACTGTGTCAGCAATTTGTAAGAACTGTGCCAGAAACTCAGTAGGTTCTTCCTGTGAAAGACCGGAATACTGGCAATTTTGCTGCACTATGATAATGAGTTGAGGGTTTAGCTCAAAGCTGCTTGCTTTGATGGGAGGTATACAGATGCTACTCCCATATGCAGCTGTAATGGGGTTGGTATATGACCCCAGAGTCCTCTTGGACTGATTAATTCCACTTGAGTCCATAATGGACAAAAGGGAAATGATAATGATTGCAAAGAGATAAATTTTGTTTTTTTTTTTGAATTAAACGAAAAATAAAAATAAAAACAAAAAGAAATAAAAGAAAAAGAATAAAATTTCGAAAATCAAAAAGAAAAGAAGATCAAAGCAAATTGAGAACTGAATCAATTAGTTAATTAAAAAGATTTTGAAAACAGCAATTAAAAAGATATGATTGAAAAGTTTTTATGAAAAAGATTTGATTTTTAAAAAGAGGAAAGAGAAAAACACAAAATGACACCAAACTTAAAATTTTAGAAAATCAAACACTAATTTTTTTTCGAAAATTTTAAAGAGAAAAACACAAATAGGACACCAAACTTAGAATTTTTATGAATCAAAAAGGGACTAAGAACATGCAAAAACGAAAATTAAGAGAAAAACACAAAAAGCATGCAATTGACACCAAACTTAGAATATGAAACTAGACTCAACTAAAAGACTCTAAACCAACAAAAATAGTCCTAATCTAAGCAACAAGATAAGCCGTCAGTTGTCCAAACTCGAACAATCCCCGGCAACGGCGCCAAAAACTTGGTGCACGAAATTGCAATAACACTTTTGCAATCCCGCACAACTAACCAGCAAGTGCACTGGGTCGTCCAAGTAATACCTTGCGTGAGCAAGGGTCGATCCCACGGAGATTGTCGGCTTGAAGCAAGCTATGGTTATCTTGTAAATCTTAGTCAGGATATCAGAAATTATCAGGATTGATTGTAAAAAGCAAAAGAACATGAAAAAGGTACTTGTTTTGCAGTAATGGAGAATAGGCTGAGGCTTTGGAGATGCTCCATCTTCCGAATCTCTGCTTTCCTACTGTCATCTTCATCAAACACGCAAGGCTCCTTCCATGGCAAGCTGTATGTAGGGTTTCACCGTTGTCAATGGCTACCTCCCATCCTCTCAGTGAAAATACGTCCCTGATGCTCTGTCACAGCATAGGCTAATCATCTGTCGGTTCTCAATCAGACCGGAATAGAATCCAGTGATTCTTTTGGCGTCTGTCACTAACGCCCCGCCTTCAGGAGTTTGAAGCACGTCACAGTCATTCAATCATTGAGTCCTACTCAGAATACCACAGACAAGGTTTAGACCTTCCGGACTCTCTTGAATGCCGCCATCAGTTCTAGCTTATACCACGAAGATTCTTGTTAAGGAATCCAAGAGACATCTACTCAATCTAAGGTAGAACAGAGGTGGTTGTCAGGCACATGTTCATAATTGAGAATGATGATGAGTGTCACAGATCATCACATTCATCCGGGTTAAGAGCAAGTGATATCTTAGAATGGAAGCAAGCATGATTGAATAAGAAACAGTAGTAATTGCATTAATCCATCAAGACACAGCAGAGCTCCTCACCCCCAACCATGGGGTTTAGAGACTCATGCTGAGGAAGGTATACAAGAAACGTGTAAAAATGTCATGAGGTCATAAGGTACCGATTACAATGTCAAAAGATCCTATAAATAGTAAACTAGTATCCTAAGGTTTACAGAAATGAGTAAATGACAGAAAAATCCACTTCCGGGCCCACTTGGTGTGTGCTTGGGCTGAGCATTGAAGCTTTTATGTGTAGAGACGTTTTCTGGAGTTAAACGCCAGCTTTCATGCCAGTTTGGGCGTTTAACTCCAAGTTTTATGCCAGTTCCGGCGTTTAACGCTGGAATTTCTGTAGGTGACTTTGAGCGCCGGTTTGGGCCATCAAATCTTGGGCAAAGTATGGACTATTATATATTTCTGGAAAGCCCAGGATGTCTACTTTCCAATGCCGTTGAGAGCGCGCCAATTGGGCTTTTGTAGCTCCAGAAAATCCACTTCGAGTGCAGGGAGGTCAGAATCCAACAGCATCTGCAGTCCTTTTCAGTCTCTGGATCAGATTTTTGCTCAGAACCTTCAATTTCAGTCAGAAAATACCTGAAATCACAGAAAAACACACAAACTCATAGTAAAGTCCAGAAAAGTGAATTTTAACTAAAAACTAATAAAAATATACTAAAAACTAACTAAAAGATACTAAAAACATACTAAAAACACTGCCAAAAAGCGTACAAATTATCCGCTCATCACATGTCGGAATAGAATCCAGCGATTCTTTTGCGTCTGTCACTAACGCCCCACAATCACGAGTTTGAAGCTCGTCACAGTCATTCAATCCCTGAATCCTACTCAGAATACCACAGACAAGGTTTAGACCTTCCGGATTCTCAAGAATGGCCGCCAATGGATTCTAGCTTATACCACGAAGATTCTGATTAAGGAATCCAAGAGATATACATTCAAGCCTTGTTTGCATGTAGAACGGAGGTGGTTGTCAGGCATGCGTTCATAAGTGAGAATGATGATGAGCGTCACATAATCATCACATTCATCATGTTCTTAGGTGCGAATGAATATCTTAGAACAAGAATAAGCTGAATTGAATGGAAAATAGTAGTAATTGCATTAATACTCGAGGTACAGCAGAGCTCCACACCTTAATCTGTGGTGTGTAGAAACTCCACCGTTGAAAATACATAAGTGATAATGGTGATCATTGGCTTCAGCCCCAGAGAGGGAACCAGAAGAACCAAGATGAAAATACAGTAGCAAAAGGTCTTATTTATAGAGAACTAGTAGCTTAGGGTTTACAGAAATGAGTAAATGACGTAAAAATCTACTTCCGGGCCCACTTGGTGTGTGCTTGGGCTGAGCATTAAAGCTTTCATGTGTAGAGACTTTTCTTGGAGTTAAACGCCAGCTTTTGTGCCAGTTTGGGCGTTTAACTCCTACTTTTGTGCCAGTTCCAGCGTTTAACGCCGGGAATTCTGAAGCTGACTTGAAACGCCTCTTTGGGCCATCAAATCTCGGGCAAAGTATGGACTATTATATATTTCTGGAAAGCCCTGAATGTCTACTTTCCAACGCAATTGAGAGAGCGCCAATTGGGCTTCTGTAGCTCCAGAAAATCTACTTCGAGTGCAGGGAGGTCAGAATCTAACAGCATCTGCAGCCCTTTTCAGTCTTTGAATCAGATTTTTGCTCAGGTCCCCCAATTTCAGCCAGAAAATACCTGAAATCACAGAGAAATACACAAACTCATATTAAAGTTCAGAAAAGTAAATTTTAAATAAAAATTAATAAAAATATAATAAAAACTAACTAAAACATACTAAAAACATACTACAAACAATGCCAAAAAGTGTATAAATTATCCGCTCATCAACAAGCTACTGATTAGGCAATGCCCTCCATACATGTTCTTCAAATGGACTCAACTAGATATCTTTTATGAAGGCTTGGGTGAAATGTCCAAGATGTGCTTTGACAATTCTACAGGAGGTTCATTGCACAAGAAGAAGACACAGGAGGAGACTATTGATCTTATTGAATTGGTTGCTAGCAACCAATATTTATACTCATCTAACAGGAATCCTATGAATCCTAAGGCTCCTCAGAAGAAGGGTGTCATGGAAGTGGAAGCTCTTAATGCTATCCTTGCTCAGAACAAGCTTATGTCTCAGCAAATAAATCTACTTACTCAACACATGGGTGGCATGCAAGTCTCAGCTATCAACACCCAAAATCCACCTCAAGAGATCTCCTATGACATGGGAGGAAATTTAGCGCAAAATGATAATTATGATTATGCTCAACCCTCTTTTGAACAGGTGAATTACATGGGGAGTGGTCCTAAGAATCCCAACAATGATCCATATTTTAAGACATACAACCAGGGATGGAGAAATCACCCAAATTTTAGATGGAGGGACCAACCTCAGAGACCTCAGAACTTCAACAATAGTTCTCAGGGCGGTGTCCAGTAGAACAATAATTTGGAGGCAATATTGACAGGTTTTAGACAGGAAACCAGAGCGTCCATCAAGAACATGGAGATTCAAATGGGTCAATTAGCCACAAAAGTCACTGAAATTGATCAGAGGACCACTAATAGCTTTCCTGGTAACACAATTCCAAATTCAAGAGAGGAATGCAAGGCTATCACCTTGATAAGTGGACAAGTGGCAAGTACGGAAGCACAAGTTATGCAGGAAACCAGAGCCTCCATTAGAAATTTAGAGGTGCTAGTGGGCCAACTGAGCAAGCAAACACTTGAGAGGTCTACAAGTACATTTCAAGGTGATACAGTGGTGAGCCCAGGAGAAGATTGCAAGGTTATTCAATTGAAAAGTGGTAAAGTATCTGGCTCTGAGACCAAGGTCAATGAAGAGTTAGTTGAAAAAGAAGCTCTAGAGGAGAAGAAGGAAGAAGTAGAGCACGCCCTTCCAAAGCGTGTAGACAATCCATTCGCAGACTCTCTTGACATTCATCCTACATTGCCAAAGGCTCCTGAGTACAAGCCTAAGATGCCACGTCCTCAGAGACTTCAAAAGGAGACCAAGGACAAACAGTTCTCAAAGTTCTTAGAAATCTTCAGAAAGTTACAAGTCAATATTCATTTTGCTGAGGTTTTGGAGGAAATGCCTATCTATGTCAAGTTCATGAAGGAGCTGTTGTCAAAGAAA
This sequence comes from Arachis stenosperma, assembly GCF_014773155.1. NCBI lineage: Eukaryota > Viridiplantae > Streptophyta > Magnoliopsida > Fabales > Fabaceae > Arachis > Arachis stenosperma. Next base: position 149,786,329 of record NC_080385.1, read on the forward strand.
AAGCGTTTAAAGGAAGATGAGACAGTAGTCCTGACTAAAGAATGTAGTGCTGTAATTCAAAATAACTTGCCAAGGAAGATGCCAGATCCAGGGAGCTTTCAAATTCCATGCACCATTGGAAGCACAACCTTTGAGAAAGCGTTATGTGATCTGGGAGCAAGAATCAATTTAATGCCCTTATCTGTGATGAAGAAGCTGCAAATCCAAGAGGCACAACCCACAAAGATAGCATTACAGATGGCAGATAAATCTATGAAGCCTGCATATGGATTAGTGGAGAATATCCTGGTCAAAGTGGGTAAGTTCTTCCTCCCAGCAGACTTTGTGATTCTTGACACACGGGAGGATGAGAATGCCTCTATAATTCTAGGAAGACCATTCCAAGCCACTGGAAGAGCTCTGATTGATGTAGAAGTGGGTGAATTAGTGCTTAGAGTGCCTAATGAGAAACTGGTCTTTCATGTCTTCAAAGATATACATCCAAGAGGTGAAGCAAAGAGGTGCATGTAGGCTAAGCTTATTGATCCAACCCTTCAAAAACCCCCTAATGATACACAGCAGAATCTACACCTCAAACCTCCTTTGGTAACAATCAATAAAATTCCTCCTGACATCAAACCTAAGTTTGGTGTTGGGAATGCATCATCTACCAAGGAGGAGGTTCCCAAAAATAAGAAAGTACCCAGAGGATGGAGAAACAAAAAGATCCCTACTGAAGGTTTCTCCCCAGGAATGAAGGTGGTGTTGACTAGCAATCCAAAGTGGATTTATACAGTAACCAGAATCCTCTCTTTGAAGCATATTGAGCTACGTTATGGAGACACAGGAAAGAAGTTCAAAGTAAGGGGTGAAGAGCTGAGCCCCTATGATCCTCCTCCTTAGAGGAGCTGACCGTCAAGTGATGAGCAGATATTTTATACGCTTTTTGGGGGTAATTTCATATAGATTTTAGCATGTTTTTATTAGTTTTTAATAGAATTTTATTAGTTTTTAAGCAAAAATCATATTTCTGGACTTTACTATGAGTTTGTGAGTTTTTCTGTGATTTCAGGTATTTTCTGGCTTAAATTGAGGGAGCTGAACAAAAATCTGATTTAGGCTGAAAAAGGACTACTGATGTTGTTGGATTCTGACCTCCCTGCACTCGGAATGGATTTTTGGAGCTACAGGAGTCCAATTGGCGCGCTCTCAATTGGGTTGGAAAGTAGACATCTAGGGATTTCCAGCAATATATAATAGTCCATACTTTGCGCGAAGATAGATGACGTAAACTGGCGTTCAACACTAGTTCCATGTTGCAGTCTGGCGTCCAGCGCCAGAAACAGGTTACAAGTTGGAATTCAACGCCAAAAATACGTTACAACCTGGCATTCAACTCCAGAAACAGCCCAAGCACATGAGAAGCTTAAGTCTCAGCCCTAGCACACACCAAGTGGACCCCAGAAGTGGATTTCTGCACCAATTATCTTAGTTTACTCATTTTCTGTAAACCTAGGTTACTAGTTTAGTATTTAAACAACTTTTAGAGACTTATTTTGTATCTCATGACATTTTTAGATCTGAATTTTATACTCTTTGACGGCATGAGTCTCTAAACCCCATTGTTGGGGGTGAGGAGCTCTGCAGCGTCTCGATGAATTAATGCAATTATTTCTGTTTCTCATTCAAATATGCTTGTTCCTATCTAAGATGTTCATTCACGCTTCACTATGAAGGAGGTGATGATCCGTGACATTCATCACCTTCCTCACCGCATGAACGTGTGCCTGAAAACCACCTCCGTTCTACATCAGATTGAATGAATATCTCTTAGATTCCTTAATCAGAATCTTCGTGGTATAAGCTAGAATTAATGGCGGCATTCATGAGAATCCGGAAAGTCTAAACCTTGTCTGTGGTATTCCGAGTAGGATTCTGGGATTGGATGACTGTGACGAGCTTCAAACTCGCGAGTGTTGGGCGTGATGACAAACGCAAAAGAATCAATGGATTCTATTCCGACATGATCGAGAACCAACAGCTGATTAGTCGTGCTGTGACAGAGCATTTAGACCGTTTTCACTGAGAGGATGGGAAGTAGCCATTGACAACGGTGACACCCTACATATAGCTTGCCATGGAAGGAGCCTTGCAAATTCTGAAAGTAAGAAAGCAGTATGTTTCAAAGATTCAGAGGACAAAGCATCTCCAAAACTCCAACATATTCTCCATTATTAAAGTAACAATTATTTATTTTATGCTCTTTTATTTTTCGTAATTCAAACTGATAATTATAATTGATATCCTGACTAAGAATAATAAAATAACCATAGCTTGCTTCAAGCCAACAATCTCCGTGGGATTCGACCCTTACTCACGTAAGGTATTACTTAGACGACCCAGTGCACTTGCTGGTTAGTTGTGCGAAGTTGTAAGAAATTTTGATTTTGATATTGGCATTACAATTTCGTGCTCCAAGTTTTTGGCGCCGTTGTCGGGGATTGCTTGAGTTTGAACAACTAAAGGTTTATTTTGTTGCTTAGATTAGGAATATAGTATTGATGCTATAGAGTCATTAAATTTGGGTCCTTTAATTTCTCTTCAAAAATTTTTGAAAATATTACTTGTCCCTATTAATTTTTAATTTTTCGTGAATTAGTGTCTTGTTCTAAGTTTGGTGTCAATTGCATATTTTATATTATCCTTTTAAATTTTCGAATTAGTGTTCTTTGTTTTTCCTTGATCTTCAAATTGTTCTTGTCAATTTTTCTTGTTTGATCTTTGGTTTGTCTTTTCTGTGTCTTTTCTTGTTTTTCTTGTGCTTTTTCAAAATATTAGTTTTCAAAAAAAATTTATTTATTTTTATCTATAAAAATAATACATCTTTAAAACACGTTACATTTATAGCTCAGTTGGCTAGAGCGTTGGCTTATGTTCTTGGCAATTGGGTATCTTCTTTTTAAAACTTTTTCAAAAATAATTTTTCTTTGATTAATTCTTGTGCCAAACTTTAAGTTTGGTGTTTTCTTGTTACTCTTTTTTATAATTTTTGAAAATTTTATTGAAGTTTTCTAAAAATTTTAAGTTTGGTGTTCTTTCTTTTGTTTTTGTTGTTCTTGTGAATCTTCAAAGTTTTCTTGAGTCTTCTTTATGTTTTGATCTTAAAATTTTTAAGTTTGGTGTTCCTTGGTGTTTTCCCTCCAAAATTTTCGAAAACAAGGAGCATTAGATCTAAAAATTTTAAGTCTTGTGTCTTTTGTTTGTTTTTCTTTTTCATCATAAAATTCAAAATTCAAAAAAATATCTTTTCTAACTATTTTTAAGCTACTTTGTCGAAATTTTTTTTATAAAAATTCAGATTTCAATTTCAAAATTTTTCAAATCTTATCCTTTTAAGATTTAAAAAAAATATTATTATATCTTTTTCGAAAATATCCTAACCATTTTCTCTCTCCTTATTTTTTTTGAAAATCTTCATAAAATATTTTCAAATTCTTATTAATTTTTTAATTTTAATTTTCTTATTTTATCTTGTTTTTATTTTATTTTATTTTATTTTGAAAATCATTTTTCTTATTTATTTATTTATAAACTAAAAATTTAAATCCACATTACCCCCTTTACTCCAACATGGACATAAGTGGAAATGAACAGTCCAGAAGGACTCTAGGGTCATATGCTAACTCCACTACTGCTTCATATAGGAGTAGTATCTGTATACCCTCCATCGGAGTCAGTAGTTTTGAGCTAAATCCTCAGCTCATCATCATGGTGCAGCAAAGTTGCCAGTATTCCGGTCTTCCACAGGAAGAACCTACAGAGTTTCTGGCACAATTTTTACAAATTGCTGACACAGTACATGATAAGGAAGTAGATGAGGATATCTACAGATTATTACTGTTTCCATTTGCTGTAAAAAGTCAAGCTAAGAGGTGGTTAAATAACCAACCTAAGGACAGCATAAAGACATGAAAAAGCTGTCAGAAAAATTCCTGAATCACTATTTTTCTCCAAAACGGATGACACAGCTAAGACTGAGCATCCAAGGCTTCAAACAAGGAGATAATGAATCTCTTTATGATGCTTGGGAGAGATACAGAGAGATGCTAAGAAAATGTCCCTCTGGAATGTTTTCAGAGTGGGTACAGTTAGACATCTTCTATTATGGGCTTACAGAGAGAGCTCAGATTTCTCTAGACCACTCAACTGGTGGATCTATACATATGAGAAAAACAATTGAAGAAGCTTAAGAGCTTATTGATACAGTTGCCAGAAATCAACATATGTACCTAAGCAGTGAATCTTCCATGAAAGAAGAAGCTAAAACAGTGACTGTTGAACTCAGTCTTGTAGAACAAGCTACAAAATTCAATCAGCAATTACACTTTCTAACAAAATAGTTAGCCAAATTCAAGGAGATATTACAAGAAACAAGAATGGCTAATATGAATATGGAAGTACAGTTGAAGCAAACAGAACAGCAGCTATCAAAACAAATAACAGAAGAGTGCCAAGCAGTTCAATTAAGAAGTGGGAAAACATTAAAAACATCACTTCAAGATAGCAGGAAGCCAAGAAATGAGCAAACTACCCAAAATCCCTCTGAGGACATTAAGAGCCCAGAGAGGAATAATTCTGGCGTTCAAACGCTAGAAAATGGGTGGGAAGCTGGCGCTGAACGCCCAAACCATGTTCAGTCCTGGCGTTCAACACCAGAAACAAGCAAGGAATTGGCGTTGAACGCCCAAAGGAAGCATAGTTCTGGCGTTCAGACGCCAGAAACAGGTGAGGAGTTGGCGTCTAACGTCACTCCAGCTTCCACCCCTGGCATTCAAATGCCAGTGGGGGATCAGACACATACAAGTGCTGATAATAACCCTTCTAAAAAGGCTTCTCAACCTACATATGTAGGCAATAAACCTGCAGCAAATAAGGTTGAGGAATACAAAGCCAAAATGCCTTATCCTCAAAAACTCCGCCAAGCGGAACAGGATAAGCAATTTGCCCGCTTTGCAGACTATCTCAGGACTCTTGAAATAAAGATTCCGTTTGCAGAGGCACTTGAGCAAATACCCTCTTATGCTAAGTTCATGAAAGAGATCTTAAGTCATAAGAAGGATTGGAGGGAAACTGAAAAAGTTTACCTCACTGAAGAATGCAGTGCAGTCATTCTGAAAAGCTTACCTGAGAAGCTTAAAGATCCCGGAAGCTTTATGATACCATGCACATTAGAGGGTACTTGTACCAAGCAAGCTCTATGTGATCTTGGGGCAAGTACCAACTTAATACCTGCATCTATTATCATAAAGCTTGGTTTGACTGAAGAAGTCAAACCAACCCGGATATGTCTCCAACTTGCTGATGGCTCCATTAAATACCCATCTGGCATGATTGAAGACATGATTGTCAAGGTTGGGCCATTTGCCTTTCCTACTGACTTTGTGGTGCTGGAAATGGAGGAGCACAAGAGTGCAACTCTCATTCTAGGAAGACCTTTCCTAGCAACTGGCCGAACCCTTATTGATGTCCAAAAAGGGGAAGTAACCCTGAGAGTCAATGAGGAGGAGTTCAAGTTGAATGTTGTCAAAGCTATGCAGCATCCAGACACCCCAAATGACTGCATGAGTGTTGATATTATTGACTATCTGGTAAAAGAGGTCAATATGACTGAGAGTCTCGAATCAGAGCTAGAGGATATCTTTAAAGATGTTCAGCCTGATCTGGAGGAATCAGAGAGAATGATAGAACCTCTGAAAATCCCTCAAGAAGAGGAGAAACCTCCTAAACCCGAGCTCAAACCATTACGACCATCCCTGAAATATGCATTTCTGGGAGGTGATACCTTTCCTGTAATCATAAGCTCTACCTTAGAGCCACAGGAAGAGGAAGCACTAATTCAAGTGCTAAGGACACACAAGACAGCTCTTGGGTGGTCCATCAGTGATCTTAAGGGCATTAGCCCAGCCAGATACATGCACAAGATTCTATTGGAAGGTGACGCCAAGCCAGTGGTTCAACCACAAAGGTGGCTGAATCCAGCCATGAAGGAAGTGGTGCAGAAGGAGGTCACTAAATTACTAAAGGCTGGGATCATTTATCCTATTTCTGATAGCCCTTGAGTGAGCCCTGTCCAAGTCGTCCCTAAGAAGGGTGGCATGACAGTGGTTCATAATGAAAAAATGAATTGGTTCCTACAAGAACAGTTACTGGGTGGCGTATGTGTATTGATTATAAAAGGCTCAATACAGCTACTAGAAAGGATCATTTTCATTTACCATTCATAGACCAGATGCTAGAAAGACTAGCAGGTCATGAATACTACTGTTTCCTGGATGGATATTCAGGTTATAATCAAATTGCAGTAGATTCCCAGGATCAAGAGAAAACGGCATTCATATGTCCATCTGGAGTATTTGCATACAGAAGGATGCCATTTGGCATGTGCAATGCACCTGAAACCTTTCAAAGATGCATGCTCTCAACTTTCTCTGATATGGTGGAAAAATTTCTAGAAGTCTTCATGGATGACTTTTCAGTATTTGGAGACTCATTCAGCTCCTGTCTTGACCATCTAGCACTTGTTCTAAAGAGGTGCCAAGAGACTAACCTAGTTTTAAACTGGGAGAAATGTCACTTTATGGTGACTGAAGGAATTGTCCTTGGGCACAAAATCTCGAACAGGGGAATAGAGGTGGATCAAGCTAAGGTAGAGGTAATTGAAAAATTACCACCACCAGCTAATGTTAAGGCAATCAGAAGCTTTCTGGGGCATGCAGGATTCTATAGGAGGTTTATAAAGGATTTTTCAAAAATCACCAAACCTCTAAGTAATCTGCTAGCTGCTGACACGCTATTTATCTTTGATCAGGAGTGTCTGCAGGCATTTGAGACTCTGAAAGCTAAGCTGGTCACAGCACCAGTCATCTCTGCACCAGACTGGACATTACCATTTGAATTAATGTGTGATGCCAGTGACCATGCCATTGGTGCAGTGTTGGGACAAAGGCATGACAAGCTTCTGCACGTCATTTACTATGCCAGTCGTGTTTTAAATGACGCACAGAAGAATTACACAACCACATAAAAAGAGTTGCTTGCAGTGGTTTACGCCATTGACAAGTTTAGATCCTATTTAGTAGGATCAAAAGTGATTGTGTACACTGATCATGCTGCTCTTAAATATCTACTCACAAAGCAGGATTCAAAACCCAGACTCATCAGATGGGTGTTGCTTCTGCAAGAGTTTGATATAGAAATAAGAGACAGAAAAGGGACAGAGAACCAAGTAGCAGATCACCTATCCTGAATAGAACCAGTAGAAGGGGTGTCCCTCCCTCTTACTGAGATCTCTGAAACCTTTCCGGATGAGCAACTCTTTGCCATCCAGGAAGTGCCATGGTTTGCAGACATTGCAAACTACAAGGCAGTGAGGTTCATACCCAAAGAGTACAGTAGGCAGCAATCAAAGAAATTGATCACAGATGCAAAGTACTATCTTTGGGATGAACCATATCTCTTCAAGAGATGTGCAGACGGAGTAATCCATAGATGTGTAGCTAAAGAAGAAGCACAGAAGATCCTCTGGCACTGCCATGGATCACAGTATGGAGGACATTTTGGAAGTGAGCGAACAGCCACAAGAGTCCTCCAATGTGGCTTCTACTGGCCTACTCTCTATAAAGACTCCCGAGTGTTTGTACTCAATTTTGACAGTTGCCAAAGATCTGGCAATCTGCCTCACAGTTACACCATGCCTCAACAAGGGATCTTGGAGATCGAGTTGTTTGATGTATGGGGTATTGACTTTATGGGGCTATTCCCACCATCATACTCAAACACTTATATTCTAGTGACAGTGGATTATGTATCCAAATGGGTAGAAGCTATAGCAACACCCACTAATGATACTAAGACAGTGCTGAAATTCCTCCAGAAACACATCTTCAGCAGATTTGGTACCCCTAGAGTATTAATCAGTGATGGGGGCACTCATTTCTGCAATAAACAGCTTTACTCTGCTTTAGTTCGATACGGAGTTAGCCACAGGGTGGCCACTCCATATCATCCATAGACAAATGGGAAAGCTGAACTCTCTAATAGAGAACTTAAAACATTCCTGGAATGGACTGTGATTAACCGTAGAAGGGATTGGACAAGAAGCTTGGATAATGCTCTGTGGGCATACAGAACAGCATTCAAGACCCCTATAGGGACCTCTCCATACTAGCTTATGTATTGAAATGCATGTCACTTGCCAGTGGAACTGGAACATAAGGCCTACTAGGCAACCAGATTCCTAAACCTTGATGCCAAGTTAGTTGGAGAAAAATGATTGCTCTAGTTAAATGAGCTAGAGGAATTTAGACTCAATACTTTCGAGAATGCAAAAATTTACAAAGAGAAAGCAAAAAGATGGCATGATAAGAAATTATCATCCAGAGTCTTTGAGCTAGGGCAGAAAGTTCTGCTATTTAATTATAGGCTCAGATTATTCCCCGGAAAATTGAAATCCCGGTGGAGAGGACCATATGTGATTACAAGTGTGTCACCATATGGATACGTAGAGCTCCAGGATAATGATTCTAACAAAAAGTTCATTGTTAATGGACAGAGAGTCAAACATTATCTTGAAAGTAATTTTGAGCAAGAATGCTCAAAACTGAGACTTAACTAAAGCTCAGTAATAGTCCAACTAAAGACAATAAAGAAGCGCTTGTTGGGAGGTAATCTAGCCATTTACAAAGCTTATTTGTTAATTAATTAATTTTTATAGGTATATGTCAAGTATCTTCAAGGTAAAATAGCAACTGCTTAAGTTCACAGAGTTACAGAAGGAATCAGAGGATAAAACAGCAAAAAAGGAAGCTCACTGGTGCGAAAAAGCCAGTAAAAGCTGTTTTGGGCGTTGAACGCCCAAAAGAAGCACCTACTGGGCGTTCAACGCCAGTAAAGAGAGCCATTTGGGCGTTAAACGCCAGAAAGGAGCATCTTCTGGGCGTTGAACGCTAGAAAGAAGCACCTTCTGGGCGTTCAACGCCAGATTTGCAGCGTCCTGGGCGTTCAGAAAAACGCCCAGTGACAAAGGAGTTCCTGGCGTTCAACGCCAGAAAGAAGCAACAGTTGGGCATTGAACGCCCAGGAGAAGTTGCACATGGGCGTTAAACGCCCAAAACATGCAGCGTTTGGGCGTTTAACGCCAGAATGGTGGGGAGGAGGTAAATTCGTTTTTACTTCACAGTTTTTTTAATTTTTTCGTTTCAATTCATGATTTCTTGCATAAACATGTTACAAACTCTCATCCTTCAATTCCAAAAAAAAAATTTATCCTAATTTCTAAAATCCTTTTTTTCAAAAATATCAAATGTATCTTAATCCATAAACACAAATCTTTTTCCAATCCAACTCTTTTTCAAATATTTTTCAACTCATCATATCTTTTGAATTTCGAAATTGCCTCTCCCTCTATTCCTCTCCCATCCTTTCTTTTTCTTGAGGACAAGCAAACCTCTAAGTTTGGTGTGATTTGCCATGATCACTGAGCTAAAACTTATCAAGATCATGGCACCTAAGGGAACAGGAAGAGCAAGGATGTGACTTGAAGGAACTGAAGCATTAGAAATTATCTCTTAAAGGATCAAGCATCCCACAGACTAGAGGAACACCCACTTCCCAAAATAAAGGTTGTTGAGTCCTAATCTTTGCCTTAACTCTGTGATAACTGTTCTTATTATGAATTTACCTTAGAAGTTATATATTAGTAGTAGTAATTAGTATCTCTATTTTGATTTTATCTCCAATTAAGCTCTAATTTATTTTTCTCATCATCATCAAACATGAATAAAATAGTAGATTTTTAGAATAAAGAGGCAATATTTTTTCGAGTTCTTAATAAGAAAATTCTAATTATTTATATGTGGTGGCAATACTTTTTGTCTTCTGAATGAATGCCTGAATAGTTCATATTTTTTATATTGAATTTTATGAATGTTAAAATTGTTGGCTCCTGAAAGAATGATGAACAAGAGAAATGTTATTGATGATCTGAAAAATCATGAAATTGATTCTTGAAAGCAAGAAAAAGCAGTGAAAAACAAGCTCGCAAAAAAAAAAAGCAAAAGAGGTAGAAAAAGCCAATAGCCCTTTAAACCAAAAGGCAAGGGTGAAAAGGATCCAAGGCTTTGAGCATCAATGTATAGGAGGGCCCAAGGAAATAAATCCAGGCCTAAGCGGCTAAATCAAGCTGTCCCTAACCATGTGCTTGTGGCATGCAGGTCCAAGTGAAAAGCTTGAGACTGAGTGGTTAAAGTCGTGATCCAAAGCAAAAGAGTGTGCTTAAGAACTCTGGACACCTCTAATTGGGGACTTGAGCAAAGCTAAGTCACAATCTGAAAAGGTTCACCCAGTTATGTGTCTGTGGCATTTATGTATCCGGTGGTAATACTGGAAAACAAAGTGCTTAGGGCCACGGCCAAGACTCATAAAGTAGCTGTGTTCAAGAATCAACATACTAAACTAGGAAAATCAATAATACTATCTGAATTATGAGTTCCTATGGATGCCAATCATTCTGAATTTCAAAGGATAAAGTGAGATGCCAAAACTGTTTGGAAGCAAAAAGCTACTAGCCCCGCTCATCTAATTAGAATCTGAGCTTCACTTAAAACTCTGAGATATTATTGCTTCTTGATTTCTTTTTATCCTCTTTTATTTATCTAGTTGCTTGAGGACAAGTAACAGTTTAAGTTTGGTGTTGTGATGAGCGGATATTTTATACGCTTTTTGGGGATAATTTCATATAGATTTTAGCATGTTTTTATTAGTTTTTAATAGAATTTTATTAGTTTTTAAGCAAAAATCATATTTCTGGACTTTACTATGAGTTTGTGTGTTTTTCTGTGATTTCAGGTATTTTCTGGCTGAAATTGAGGGAGCTGAGCAAAAATCTGATTTAGGCTGAAAAAGGACTGCTGATGCTGTTGTATTCTGACCTCCCTGCACTCGGAATAAATTTTTTGGAGCTACAGGAGTCCAATTAGCGCGCTCTCAATTGGGTTTGAAAGTAGACATCCAGGGCTTTCCAGCAATATATAATAGTCCATACTTTGCGCGAAGATAGACGATGTAAACTGGCGTTCAACGCCAGTTCCAGTTGCAGTCTGGCGTCCAGCGCCAGAAACAGGTTACAAATTGGAGTTCAATGCCAAAAACACATTACAACCTGACGTTCAACTCCAGAAACAGCCCAGGCACGTGAGAAGCTTAAGTCTCAGCCCCAGCACACACCAAGTGGGCCCCAGAAGTGGATTTCTGCACCAATTATCTTAGTTTACTCATTTTCTGTAAACCTAGGTTACTAGTTTAGTATTTAAACAACTTTTAGAGACTTATTTTGTATCTCATGACATTTTTAGATCTGAATTTTATACTCTTTGACGGCATGAGTCTCTAAACCCCATTGTTGGGGGTGAGGAGCTCTGCAGCGTCTCGATGAATTAATGCAATTATTTCTGTTTCTCATTCAAATATGCTTGTTCCTATCTAAGATGTTCATTCGCGCTTCACTATGAAGGAGGTGATGATCCGTGACATTCATCACCTTTCTCACCCCATGAACATGTGCCTGACAACCACCTCCGTTCTACATCAGATTGAATGAGTATCTCTTAGATTCCTTAATCAGAATCTTCGTGGTATAAGCTAGAATTGATGGCGGCATTCATGAGAATCCGGAATGTCTAAACCTTGTTTGTGGTATTCTGAGTAGGATTCTGGGATTGGATGACTGTGACGAGCTTCAAACTCGCGAGTGTTGGGCGTGATGACAAACGCAAAAGAATCAATGGATTCTATTCCGACATGATCGAGAACCAACAGCTGATTAGCCGTGCTGTGACAGAGCATTTGGACCGTTTTCACTGAGAAGATGGGAAGTAGCCATTGACAACGGTGACACCCTACATATAGCTTGCCATGGAAGGAGCCCTGCAAATTCTGAAAGTAAGAAAGCAATATGTTGTAGAGATTCAGAGGACAAAGCATCTCCAAAACTCCAACATATTCTCCATTATTAAAGTAACAATTATTTATTTTATGCTCTTTTATTTTTCATAATTCAAACTGATAATTATAATTGATATCCTGACTAAGAATAATAAAATAACCATAGCTGGCTTCAAGCTAACAATCTCCGTGGGATTCGACCCTTACTCACGTAAGGTATCACTTGGACGACCCAGTGCACTTGCTGGTTAATTGTGCGAAGTTGTAAGAAATTTTGATTTTGATATTGGCATTACAATTTCGTGCACCATCAAGCTAGTGACGATAAAAAAGCGCTTGTCGGGAGCTAACCTGATAATTTCGTATCCTTATCTATTTTTATTTTTCGTAGTAGTAATTTTCTTACTTGTTTTATTTTTATTGAGTTCTTACTAATTTTCTGATCATGCAGCTATTTTAGAATAGGAACCGGATATATTTCAAAAAAAAAGAGAGAGCACACGACGCGCACGCGTCGCTGACGCGTACGCGTCAGATGGGTGTGCGTGAAAAATAAATTTGAATAGAGGGTTGCGCGGGAGTGGCGCAAGAATGATGCCTTTTGCACAAACAAGCCCACGCGTATGCGTACCCCATGCGTGCGCATCATTGGTGATTTCGGCACACCACGCGTACGCGTCACCTTGAAAATTCGATGTAAATATGTGTTTGGGTAGAGAGTTGTGCTGGTTTGGGGCTGGAAGTGTGCTAAACACAAAAAATTGACCACGCGTATGCGTCCCTGATGCGTACGCATCATTTACACAAATGGCCATCCACGTGTGCACGTGGATGACGCGCACGCGTCGATTGAAAATCTGGGTTCCCAAGCCACGTGAACAGCAAGTTGTGCGTGTGCGCGGCTGCCTTTGCGTGAATCGCACAAAACCCAGGGCACGCGGACGCGTGCCTGACGCTAACGCGTCCTAAAGAAAATTCGCGACCGACGCGTACGCGTGCTGCACGTGTACGCGTCGCCAGCGCCGCACAACTTCACTAGTTCACCGCGCAGTTTTAATTTTCTTTCCCCCTCTCCCAATCCTAATCCCCTCTTGTTCTTTTATCCTTTTTTTTCTTTCATCATAATATTTGTCGCTTTCTATTTTCAGTTCTTTTTTGCTTGAGGACAAGCAAACCTTTAATTTTGGTATTAACTCTTCGCTTAGAAGTTTTTTGTTTATTCCTATGGCACCAAAAGGGAAGCGAATCATCTTCACTGAGGAACACAACCTGAAGAATAAAGCAACCGCTAGGATAACTAAGGTGGTTGAGTTCCTTTCATTTTTATTCCTCCCCTCTTCTTCTATGTTATGTTCCAGTTTTCTGCTATTTTGCTTTGTTTGTTGCATGATCCTTTATTAGTTAAAATCCTAGGACTAGTTTAGTTTTCTCTTACTTGCTTTAATTCTGAAAAGATGTCTTATGTATTACCCACTGAGCTTGAATTCAAATAAAAAAATACAGAAGTGATGTATTGCATGAGAAATTGAGTTTAATTTTAAGAATAGTCTTTTTTACTTAAAGGTGGTGGTATTTTCTGTGATTTTTGAATGCATGATATGAATAGTGCATATTTGAATTTGAATCAAAGAATTTTAATGTATAAGGAACAAGAATTTAGAGAATTATTATGACTTCTTTGAAATAAACAAAAATTTAATCCTTGAAGCAAAAAAAAAGCAAAGGAAAAAATAAATAAATAAATAATAATAAAAGCAAGGTCCAAGGCTCTGAGCATCAATGACTAGGGAGGTCAGACATGATTAAAAGCTCAAAGAGTTGTTTCCCTACTCATATGCTTGTGGTGTGATTGTGTCAAGTAATCCTTGAGACAGAACACTTAGAGTCGAGACCAAGTGCGTTTAACAGAGTATGCCAAAGGCTTTGAGCACCACTGTCTGGGAGTAACTGAAAGAAAAATCAGGACTCAAAGAGAGTCCCCTAGTTAAGTGCTTGTGGTATTTCTGTGTCAAGTAATCCTTGGGACAAAACATTTAAAGTCACGGCTAGGCTCAAGGTGCATAGCACCAAAGAAAAAATAAATTAAACTAAATTTTGCTGTGTTCAAAGATTAAACTAAAATATAAAGATCAGAGAATTCATAATATTATCCGGATTCTAATTCCGAATGACAATGACATCCTCCTGATTCAAAGAAGAGTGAGATGCCAAACCTATCCAGGATTACAGTTATAAACCCCACTATAAAAAGAGACATGAGCTTAATCGAACTCTTATTCTCATGCAAATTCACAATCTATCCCTATGTTAGTTTTGGTTGCTTGAGGACAAGCAACAGTTCAAGTTTGCTATTATGATGCGTGAGCATCTTTTCTATCTTTTCCTAGTGAATTTGCATGGATTTTGTTGAGTTTAATCAAGAATTAATTATATTTTAGCCACTATGGATGCTATTTTGAATTTTGTGAAATACTGTTTATTTTAGGTAGCATTCGACTGGATTTGATGGAGTTTCTGCAGCACAAGAATCAAAGGAGATGGCTGCGATGAGTGACGCGCACGTATGCCTGACGCATGCACGTGATTTGGAGGTATCAATGGCGACGCGTACGCGTGAATTGAAGATTTGCTCAGCGACGCGTGCGCGTGACCGACGCATCTGCGTGACTTGCGGAAAAGAACATCGACGCGTACGCGTGACTGACGCGTACGCGTGACTGACGCGTACGCGTGACTGACGCGTACGCGTGACATGCGCCACGTGCAGAAAAAATGCTGTTTTGACCCAATTTCCAGCCCAGAAAACACAGATTCGAAGCTGTAGAATGGACAAATCAGGTGGTCCCCACCATCAGCTGAAGACTTGTTAATTAATTCGAATTTAAATTCAAATCTTATTTTTAGGGAAAGATATTATTTTTAATTTTAGATAATTAGATTTTAAATTTATGAGGATTAGTTATAAATAGGAATTTAGATGCCATCAGATTGAACATGGTACATTTTTATCTGAATCCTTATTTTTCCTCTCAATCATGAGCTACTAATCCTCCATTATTAAGGTTAGGAGCTCTGTCTATTTGTATGGATTGATTCGTTTGATCTTTCTAATTTAATCCATGTTTTGATTTATATTTCAATAATTGTTTTCGTTCTTTATTTTATGAATTTGGGTGGAAAAGAAGTATGACCCATGTTCTAATTGAGTTCTTGTAAAAATTGGAAAAGCTCTTTACTTGAACAACAACTTGAAAACATATTATCCTGAATTTCTAAATGTTTGTATTTAACGGGATACGTGACATATAATCCCCTTATTTTTGGATAATTAGGATTCTTGTGGCATATAAACTGGAATTTGATCATCACCCTCTAATTGGAATTAATTGACCAAGGAATTGGCAGTTAATGAATTTTAGAAGAGACTAGGAAGGTCTAAGGAATTAGGGTTTAGTCACATATAGTTTGCCATGAATTAAATCTTGCATAATTAAAATAGCTAGTAAGAAAAATTAATCCGGAAAAATAGATAACTCTGAAACCTTAACTATCTTCTCCATATTTTATTCCCAACTCATTGCTGCTTGCTTTCTAAAATTCTTAATTTACTGTTTAATGCTCTTTGAATACCAAAACACTCTTTTATGTTTGTCTAACTAAGCCAATCACTTAACCATTGTTGCTTAGTCCATCAATCCTCGTGGGATCGACCCTTACTCACGTAAGGTATTACTTGGTACGACCCGGTGCACTTGCCGGTAAGTTGTGGGTTATAAAATACCACACCAATGGTTGATGGGTTGTATAAGAAAGGAATCGACGGGAGTCTTTCGAGATGTTTAAGTCAAAATGATAAAGACATTGCTCTAGGAAAAGTCCAAAAAGGCATATATGGTGCTCACCAGGCTGGGATAAAAATGAAATGGGTACTATATCGAAATAATGTCTATTGGCCCTCTATGATCAAAGATTGTATCGAATACGCAAAGACATATCAAGAATGTCAAAGGCATGGGTCGATACAATAGATCCCAGCGTCTGAGTTGCATTCGATTATTAAGCCATGGCCGTTTAGAGGTTGGGCTCTGGATCTAATTGGATTGATTCAGCCCCCTTCATCGAAACATCATAAATTTATTCTAGTAGCAATTGACTATTTTACAAAGTAGGTCGAAGCAATTCCTTTAATAGAAGTTGGGAAAAATGAAATAATAGATTTTATTGAGGAACATATAATCCATCGATTTGGAATTCCTCAAACATTAAGTACTAACCAAGGGACTATGTTTACCAATCAGCAAATCAAAAATTTTGTAGCTTCGAGGAATATTAATATGGTTACATCAACCCCTTATTATGCACAAGCCAATGGCCAAGTTGAGGAAGCAAATAAAGTTCTGATTAGTTTGATCAAAAAACAAATTGAAAGTAGACCCCAAACTTGGCATGAAACTTTAAGTCAAGTATTGTGGGCATATCGAAATTCACCAAGGGGATCAACAGGAACTTCACCTTATAAATTAGTACATGGCCATGATGCAGTGCTACCATTGGAAATCAATCTTAACACTTTGAGAGTGTCAAAGCAAGATGATTTGCCAGTCGATGATTATTGAAATGCAATATTTGATGAGTTGAATGAGTTAGACTTGGAGCGTATTTTGGCGCTTGAAAATGTGATTCAGCAAAAAGAAAATGTTGCCCGAAATTACAACCGTCGAGTAAAAGAAAAATGCTTCAGTATAGGCGAGTTGGTTTTGAAATTTATTTTGCCAATGGAAAAGAAATCGAGAATTCTTGGCAAATGGACTCATACTTGGGAAGGGTCTTTCCAAGTAATTGGATTATATTCTGGAAATGCATATCGAGTCAGAGATATCAAATCTGGAAATGTAATTAATTCAATAAATGGGAAGTATTTAAAGCCATATCATTGCTTGTTAATTCAAAATTGAAATGCATAAGTCTATGGATAAAAACAAAGGAAATCATTACAAGCATTGAACCTTAAGGAGGAGAAAGGTAAGGTGCCATAAGCTTTGCTAAGTCTGAACGTAGCCTAATCCTTTCACTGTCCAGAGCCGAAAGTGCTTCGGTTTGCTCATATTCTTTGTATTGGGCCTTGGCAAGCTGCTTTTCACATTCTTCTTGTTTAGCCTCAATGGAACGAATTTCTTATACAGGCTTCTGGTTCTTGTGTTGGATAGTGGCTAAAGGTGTTGCTATATCAGCCTTTGTCTTTCGAATTTTGGCAAGTTTCTAATTGATTTGAGCCAATTTCGTTTCAAGTTCTCTTTCTTTCTTGTCATAATAAGCTTGAGCAAAAAAGGCTTGGGAGATTCTTAAGTCAAATTCTTCACGGGAAGCTTTTATAGGCTGGAGAGCTGCAATATAGCTATCTGATTCAGACTGAATTTTAGCCACTTTAACTTTGATCTCTTGTAGCTTATCTTGAGCAGACATACACCTGTTAGCAACTTTTATGAATTGTCTAATTATAGCAGAGTGTTGGGATGGAACCTGAAGTTCAAGAGATGAACCTAAGACATCAGACAAAATTGGGTTCAAGGTTGCATTATTTGTCCTTTTAGCAGGTGGATGATCCAGAAGCTTAAGAAGGGCCAAAAGTTGTTCTCGAGCATCAGAACTCGGCTCAGGTGGGAGATTGGATGTAGAAGGACTTGTAAGTGCGGTGGTAGAAATGGGCACCTAATCTTCCTGAACAACTTGATTCAGGATGGTAACCAATGTAATCAGGTCAGCATCCGTGGATTCAGAGACTATGCCCTGATCTCTAGATCCTAAACCGGGAGGAGTTATAAGTTCAGCATTCTTGGGTAGACTGGAGGTTCTTTGTGGAGAAAGGATGGCTTTTAGAACTCGAGATGGTGAATCTAAATCGGGGGCAATAGTTTCAGGGACTCGAGAAGGAAAGTCAGAATCAGGAGCCACCTGGAATCCAGTCGAGGTTTTAGTTTGGTTTAGTGGGGACGAATGTTCAATATTTAAAACTTGTATTGGAGAATGATGAGCATGTTCCTCTGTCAAATCAACTATTTGAGTCTCAATTGAAATCGGAGGAGCTACCTGGAGAGGTTCAGCAGATTCAATAGTTTGAATTGATGAATGAAACACTTACTGCCCTAAGTCTTGTTAATGTGTTTGAGATGGTTGGTTAGGTGCAAGAGATAAAGTGATTGATTGAGCAGTAGTAACAGGCTGAAATACAACATACATCAGTCGAGGTTCACTCTGATTGAATCAATAAATATTCGAAAGATAATATAATGTTACCAGAATAGGTCTTTTCCTTCGAATCAAAGGAGAGTCTGAATTCGAATCAATTGTATCATCTGACTTTGAGGATGCAACAAGGAGATTTTGGATGGATGGTTCACTATCATCGAAAGAACTATCGCTTGATGGTGGCAATTGTAACTAAAGAAAGATTGAAATCAAGAAGAGTACAAGTACATGTAGTCTTCGAAGAATTTTGATTTTTTCTAGAGGTCCTTGAAGGAGTCTGTCGAATTTTCTTTGGTGGTGGTCGTGAAGACGTTGTGGCTTCAGTTTTCCTTTTTCGAGGCCTCTTAGGAGAACCTTCAGCAGCAAGGACCGTTCGAACAACAGAACTCTTGATTTCTTCTAAGGTACGATTGTACTTAGAATAGTAAGTGGTCCATGATGAGCAGATAATTTGTACGCTTTTTGGCATTGTTTTTAGTTTGTTTCTAGTAGGATTTAGTTAGTTTTTAGTATATTTTTATTAGTTTTTAGTTAAAATTCACTTTTCTGGACTTTACTATGAGTTTGTGTGTTTTTCTGTGATTTCAGGTATTTTCTGGCTGAAATTGAGGGACCTGAGCAAAAATCTGATTCAGAGGCTGAAAAGGACTGCAGATGCTGTTGGATTCTGACCTCCCTGCATTCGAAGTTGATTTTCTGGAGGTACAGAAGCCTAATTGGCGCGCTCTCAACTGCGTTAGAAAGTAGACATTCTGGACTTTCCAACAATATATAATAGTCCATACTTTGCCCGAGATTTGATGGCCCAAACCAGCGTTCCAAATCAGCTCAAAACTGCCCAGCGTTAAACGCCGGAACTGGCACAAGAATGGGAGTTAAACGCCCAAACTAGCACAAAAGCTGGCGTTTAACTCCAAGAAAAGTCTCTACACATGAAAGCTTTAATGCTCAGCCCAAGCACACACCAAGTGGGCCCGGAAGTAGATTTTTATGTCATTTACTCATCTTTGTAAACCCTAGGTTACTAGTTCTCTACAAATAGGACCTTTTACTATTGTATTCTCATCTTGGTAGCTATCTTTAGTCTTATGCTATCTTAGATCATGGGGCTGGCCTCACGGCCATGCCTAGACCTTGTTCTTATGTATTTTCAACGGTGGAGTTTCTACACACCATAGATTAAGGTGTGGAGCTCTGCTGTACCTCGAGTATTAATGCAATTACTACTGTTCTTCTATTCAATTCAGCTTGTTCTTGTTCTAAGATATTCATTCGTCCCCAAGAACATGATGAATGTGATGATTATGTGACGCTCATCATCATTCTCACTTATGAACGCGTGCCTGACAACCACTTCCGTTCTACAAAGCAAACAAGGCTTGAATGCTTATCTCTTGGATCCCTTAATCGGAATCTTCGTGGTATAAGCTAGAATTGATGGCGGCATTCAAGAGGATCCGGAAGGTCTAAACCTTGTCTGTGGTATTCTGAGTAGGATTCAATGATTGAATGACTGTGACGAGCTTCAAACTCCTGAAGGCTGGGCATTAGTGACAGACGCAAAAGAATCAATGGATTCTATTCCAACCTGATTGAGAACCAACAGATGATTAGCCGTGCCGTGACAGGGTGCGTTGAACATTTTCACTTAGAGGACGGGATTGTAGCCACTGACAACGGTGATGCCCAACATACAGCTTGCCATAGAAAGGAGTAAGAAGGATTGGATGAAGACAGTAGGAAAGCAGAGAGACGGAAGGGACCAAGCATCTCCATACACTTATCTGAAATCCTCACCAATGAATTACATAAGTATCTCTATCTTTATGCTTTATTCATAAATCATCCATAACCATTTGAATCTGCCTGACTGAGATTTACAAGATGACCATAGCTTGCTGATGAGCGGATAATTTATACGCTTTTTGGCATTGTTTTTAGGTAGTTTTTAGTAAGTTCAAGCTACTTTTAGGGATGTTTTCATTAGTTTTTATGTTAAATTTACATTTCTGGACTTTACTATGAGTTTGTGTGTTTTTCTATAATTTCAGGTAAATTCTGACTGAAATTGAGGGATTTGAGCAAAACTCTGAAAAAGGCTGACAAAAGGACTGCTGATGCTGTTGGAATCTGACCTTCCTGCACTCGAAATGGATTTTCTGGAGCTACAGAACTCCAATTGGCGCGATCTTAACGGCGTTGGAAAGTAGACATCCAGGGCTTTCCAGCAATATATAATAGTCCATACTTTATTCGGAAATTGACGACGTAACTTGGCGTTGAACGCCAAGTTCATGCTGCTGTCTGGAGTTAAACGCCAGAAAAACGTCATGATCCGGAGTTGAACGCCCAAAACACGTCATAACTCGGAGTTCAACTCCAAGAGAAGCCTCAGCTCGTGGATTGATCAAGCTCAGCCCAAGCATACACCAAGTGGGCCCCGGAAGTGGATTTATGCATCAAATACTTACTCATGTAAACCCTAGGAGCTAGTTTATTATAAATAGAACATTTAACTATTGTATTAGATGTCTTTTGACCACGTTTCATCTTTGGTCTCAGTTTTGTTTTATTCTTCATCCTAAGAGGCTATTGATCACGTTTGAGGGGGCTGGCCATTCGGCCATGCCTGAACCTTTCACTTATGTATTTTCAACGGTGGAGTTTCTGCACACCATAGATTAAGGGTGTGGAGCTCTGCTGTACCTCAAGTATTAATGCAATTCTATTTTCTTTTATTCAATTCTATCTTATTCTTATTCCAAGATATTCATTCGCACTCAAGAATATGATGAATGTGATGATTATGTGACGCTCATCATCATTCTCACCTATGAACGCGCGTGATTGACAACCACTTCCGTTCTACATGCAACAGAGCTTGAATGTGTATCTCTTAGATTCCCCAACAGAATCTTCGTGGTATAAGCTAGATAGATGGCGGCATTCATGAGGATCCGGAAAGTCTCACCTTGTCTGTGGTATTCCGAGTAGGATCCTGGGAGTCCGGAAAGTCTAACCTTGTCTGTGGTATTCCGAGTAGGATTCCGGTAATGAATGACTGTGACGTGCTTCAGACTTGCAAGTGCTGGGCGTGATGACAAACGCAAAAGAATCAAGGGATTCTATTCCAGTAGGCGCGGGAACCAACCAGTGATTAGCCGTGCTGTGACAGAGCGCGTGAGCGTAGTTTTCACTGCGAGGATGGGATGTAGCCTTCGGCCAGGTGATGCCTCCAAACGATTAGCCATGCGAGTGACAGCCGCAGAGGACCATTTTCCCGAGAGGATTCAAAGTAGCCATCATCGAACGGTGAACCCCTATACACAGCTTGCCATGGAAAGGAATAAGAAGGATTGAGTTGAAGCAGTAGGAGAGCAGGCGTCCTTGAGCCATACAGTATCTCCATATGCTTATCTGAAATTCCCACCAATGAATCTGCATAAGTATTTCTATCCCTTTTTATTTTCTATATTTGATTTTCTAAATTCCATAATTTTAATCTGCCTAACTGAGATTTGCAAGGTGACCATAGCTTGCTTCATACCAACAATCTCTGTGGGATCGACCCTTACTCACGTAAGGTTTATTACTTGGACGACCCAGTACACTTGCTGGTTAGTTGAACGGAGTTGTGTTCACTCGTGCCAATTTCAAATTCCATAATTTTACAATGAGTACAACTTAAAGAATATGGATCACAATTTCGTCCACCACTTGCTACATACCAACAATCTCCGTGGGATCGACCCTTACTCGCGTAAGGTTTATTACTTGGACGACCCAGTGCACTTGTTGGTTAGTTGTGCGAAGTTGTGATAAAGAGTTGAGATTGCAATTGAGCGTACCATGTTGATGGCGCCATTGATGATCACAATTTCGTGCACCAAGTTGTTGAGTTTGGACAACTGACGGTTCATCTTGTTGCTTAGATTAGGTATTTTTCAGAGTTCTTAAGAATGAATTCTAGTGTTTCAAGGTGATGTTCTTATCATCACCAAAGCTGATTGATTCTCATCAATCTAGCTCTTGAATGTAATGTCCTGCTGAAGCTTGGCTAGCCATGTCTAATTTCTTTAGACTAAAACTTTAGACTAACATTGCATGATTCCTGGAATTCTCATTAAGAATTTTGATATCTTTATTTTCTTTTCCACTTAATTTTCAAAAAAAATCCAAAAAAAAATTTACAAAATCATAAAAATAAAAAATATTGTATGTTTCTTGTTGAGTCTAGTGTCTCATGTTAAGTTTGGTGTCAATTGTATGTTTCTATTCTTCTTGCATTCATTCATGTGTCTTAAGTGATCTTCAAGATGTTCTTGATGATTTCATTGCTCTGATCTTTAAATTCTCTTGACTTGAGTGTTTTGTTGTTTATCATACGCATTCTCATTTTGTTAGTGTCAGTAGTATACAAACTGCTAAGTTTGGTGTCTTGCATGCATTGTTATTTGATTTTAGTTGCATTATTAAAAATCCAAAAAAAAATTTTTAACTTATGTCTTTTCAAGTCAATAATACAGAGAATTGAAGATTCAGAACATACAGCAGAGGAATTATACAGAAAAAGCTGGGCGTTCAAAACGCCCAGTGAAGAAGGAAAACTGGCGTTTAAACGCCAGCCAGGGCGCCCGGTTGGGTGTTTAACGCCCAAAAGGGTAGTGTTTTGGGCGTTAAACGCCAGAATGGATACCATTCTGGGCGTTTAACGCCAGGATGGCACAAGAGGGAAGATTTTGTTTTTAATGCAGATTTATTTTTTCAAGTTTTCAAAATCTTTTCAAAATCAAATCTTTTTTTAAATCAAATATTTTCAATCAAATATTTTTCAAAATCAATTTCTTTTCATTTTCAAAGATACTTGCTAACAATTAATGATTTGATTCAACATTTCAAGTATGTTGCCTTTTCTGTTGAGAAAGGTTTAATGTTTGAATCATATCTTTCTTGTTAGCCAAGCCATTAATTATTAAAATCAAATCTTTTTAAATTATTTTTCAAATCATATCTTCTCAATCACATCTTTTTTTTAAAACCATAACTCTTCAATCATATCTTCTTAATCACATCTTTTTCAAAAGAGTTTTCAATCATATCTTTTTTATTTCTAATTTTAAAATCTTTTTCAAAAATCACTTGATTTCTTTTCCACTCTTGGTTTTCGAAAATCAATTAGTGTTTTTCAAAATGTTTTTAAAATCTTTTTAATTTATTTTTGAAAATTTCTTCCCCTCTTCTCACATCCTTCTATTTATGGACTAACACTACTCCTCAATGCACAATTCGAACTCTATCTCTCTTGATAAGTTCGAATTCTTCTACTTCTTCCTTCTATTCTTCTTTTCCTCTGACACCTCAAGGAATCTCTATACTGTGACATAGAGGATTTCATATTTTCTTGTTTTCTTCTCTTTCATATGAGTAGGAGCAAAGACAAAAGCATTCTTGTTGAGGCTGATCCTGAACTTGAAAGGACCTTGAAGCGAAAGCTAAGAGAAGCTAAGGCACAACTCTCTGTAGAGGATCTAACAGAAATCTTCAAAGAAGAAAACATGGCAGCCAAAAACAACAACAATGCCAACAATGCAAGGAAGGTGTTGGGTGACTTTACTGCACCTACTCCCGACTTCTATGGGAGAAGCATCTCTATCCCTGCCATTGGAGCAAACAACTTTGAGCTTAAGCCTCAATTAGTTTCTCTAATGCAACAGAATTGCAAGTTCCATGGACTTCCATTGGAAGATCCTCATCAGTTTTTAGCTGAGTTCTTGCAAATCTGTGACACTGTCAAGACTAATGGGGTTGACCCTGAGGTCTACAGACTTATGCTATTCCCTTTTGCTGTAAGAGACAGAGCTAGGATATGGTTGGATTCACAACCTAAAGAAAGCATGAACTCTTGGGAAAAGCTAGTCAATGCCTTCTTGGCAAAGTTCTTTCCACCTCAAAAATTGAGTAAGCTTAGAGTGGAAGTCCAAACCTTCAGACAGAAGGAAGGAGAATCCCTCTATGAAGCTTGGGAAAGATACAAATAATTGATCAGAAAGTGTCCCTCTGACATGCTTTCTGAATGGAGCATCATATGTATTTTCTATAATGGTTTGTCTGAACTGTCCAAGATGTCATTGGATAGCTCTGCTGGAGGATCTCTTCATCTGAAGAAGATGCCACAGAAGCTCAAGAGCTCATTGAAATGGTTGCAAATAACCAATTCATGTACACTTCTGAAAGGAATCCTGTGAACAATGGGACGAATCAGAAGAAAGGAATTCTTGAGATTGATACTCTGAATGCCATATTGGCTCAGAACAAAATATTGACTCAGCAAGTCAATTTGATTTCTCAAAGTCTGTCTGGAATGCAAGCTGCACCAGGCAGTACTAAGGACGCTTCAACTGAAGAAGAAGCTTATGATCCTGAGAACCCTTCAATGGAAGAGGTGAATTACATGGAAGAACCCTATGGAAACACCTATAATTCTTCATGGAGAAATCATCTAAATCTCTCATGGAAGGATCAACAGAGACCTCAACAAGGTTTCAACAACAATAATGGTGGAAGAAACAGGTTTAGCAATGGCAAGCCTTTTCCATCATCTTCTCAGCAACAGACAGAGAATTCTAAGCAGAGCCACTCTGACTTAGCAACCATGGTCTCTGATCTAATCAAAACCACTCAAAGTTTCATGACTGAAACAAGGTCCTCCATTAGAAACTTGGAGGCACAAGTGGGACAACTGAGCAAGAAAATTACTGAACTCCCTCCTAGTACTCTTCCAAGCAATACAGAAGAGAATCCAAAAGGAGAATGCAAGGCCATTAACATGACCCACATGGCCGAATTTGGAGAGGAGGAAGAGGAAGTGAACGCTGATGAGCGGATAATTTATACGCTTTTTGGCATTGTTTTTAGGTAGTTTTTAGTAAGTTCAAGCTACTTTTAGGGATGTTTTCATTAGTTTTTATGTTAAATTCACATTTCTGGACTTTACTATGAGTTTGTGTGTTTTTCTGTGATTTCAGGTAATTTCTGTTGAGGGACTTGAGCAAAACTCTGATAGGAGGCTGACAAAGGACTGCAGATGCTGTTGGAATCTGACCTCCTTGCACTCAAAATGGATTTTCTAGAGCTACAGAACTCCAAATGGTGCATTCTCAACGGCGTTAGAAAGTAGACGTCCAGAGCTTTCCAGAAATATATAATAGTCCATACTTTATTCGGGAATTGACGACGTAAAGTGGCGCTCAACGCCAAGTACATGCTGCTGTCTGGAGTTGAACGCCAGAAACACGCTATAACTCGGCGTTCAAACTCCAATAAAAGCCTCAGCTCGTGGATAGATCAAGCTCAGCCCAAGCATACACCAAGTGGGTCCCGGAAGTGGATTTATGCATCAATTACCTACTCATGTAAACCCTAGTAGCTAGTCTAGTATATATAGAACATTTAACTATTGTATTAGACGTCTTTTGACCACGTTTCATCTTTGGTCTTAGTTTTGTTTTATTCTTCATCTTAGGAGGCTATTGATCACGTTTGAGGGGGCTGGCCATTCGGCCATGCCTGAACCTTTCACTTATGTATTTTCAATGATGGAGTTTCTGCACACCATAGATTAAGGGTGTGGAGCTCTGCTGTACCTCAAGTTTCAATACAATTACCATTATTTTTTATATTCAATTCTCTTTTATTCTTATTCCAAGATATACGTTGCACTTCAACTTGATGAATGTGATGATCCGTGACACTCATCATCATTCTCACCTATGAACGCGCGTGACTGACAACCACTTCTGTTCTACCTTAGGCCGGGCGCATATCTCTTAGATTCCCCAATAGAATCTTCGTGGTATAAGCTAAATAGATGGCGGCATTCATGGGGATCCGGAAAGTCTAACCTTGTCTGTGGTATTCCGAGTAGGATCCCAGGAATCCGGAAAGTCTAACCTTGTCTGTGGTATTCCGAGTAGGATTCCGGTATTGAATGACTGTGACGAGCTTCAAACTCTTGAAGGTTGGGCGTTAGTGACAGACGCAAAAGAATCAAGGGATTCTATTCCAACCTGATTGAGAACCGACAGATGATTAGCCGTGCTGTGACAGAGCATTCGGACCATTTTCACTGAGAGGATGGGATGTAGCCATCAACAAGGGTGATGCCTCCAGACGATTAGCCATGCAGTGACAGCGCATAGGACCATTTTCCCTAGAGGATGAAAAGTAGCCATTGAAGACGGTGATACCCTACATACAGCTTGCCATGGAAAGGAGTAGGAAGGATTGGAGGAATGTAATAAGAAAGTAGAAATACAAGAGGAGCACAGCATCTCCATACGCCTATCTGAAATTCCCACTATTGATTTACATAAGTATTTCTATCCTATTTTATTTTCTGTTTATTATTAATTTTTGAACTCATCATAAACCATTTAATC